>NW_022436980.1:11416246-11434590 GCF_009761245.1 Sapajus apella
AAAAAAAAAAAAAAAAAAAAAAAAAATCAAAGCAGAATAAGACAGAGATAGGAAAGCAGCAGAGGGCTAGATGACTTGCAGCATCACAACACTGTGAGCGACTGTTAGAGGTCATTATTCATCTGCAGACAAGCCTGATGAATTTAGTCTAAGCATACCTGGAAAATATTGCATACCTACCTAAAAAAGCCTTTTTAACAGCTAAATTCCCTTAAGTCAGTTTTCTTTTGTTTCATTCTCATGGCTAAATTAAAATCAGTACGGAAATAAAAAAGTCTGGTAGAGGATGGGTTTTTCTTTAAAACATGGGACATTTTTGCTCCCTGATATTTCAGCAGCTTTCCATGACTTCATCTTCTGCTTTGTAACCTGGCAGATCATTAGAAAGTTATTGTCCCATCCAATCTGATGGAGACCCCTTAGGCTTCACATCCCAGCTTATTTGGTTACCTCTTTAACTCTGAACTCCCCTGTCCACTCCCTTCTCTATGTGGCAGGTACACTGGCCTGTTTCCTATTTTTCGAACAGCGTAGAGAATTTCCTGCCCCAGTGTCTTTGCACTGGCTCGGGTTCTTCTTCAAATATAGGCCTCACATCCTTAGGCCACTTCTTTCAGGTCCTTACTCATATTCTTGGTGAGGTCTTTCTGGAAACTTTATTTAAAGTTTTAATCTTCCTCTTTAATATGCACAATCAGGAACATTCTATTTTACAGAAGAAGGCGTTGCCCCATAAAAAATATAATTAAAAAATATCTAATATATACAATCCCTTTTTCCTGTGCTATTTTTTCTCCTTAGTACTTATCACATTTCAACCCAGAATTTACATTTATGTAATTATCTAGTTCTGCTCCTCTATGCTAGACTTCAATAAGCTCCAGGAGGGTAGAAATATTTATCCTTCTACTTTCTGTTCCATTTTTCGGAATCTGTAAGACTGGCTGACATTCAATAAATATTTATTAAATAAATGAATGTATGGATAAAGTTAGCTTTTGAGGAGAGGAGTATATCAGGGCATGCATAGCTTGAAGGACTTTTTCAACATCAACTCAATGAATTCCCATACCTCAGCTTCACCACTCTCTTGTTATACTTAAGATCAGAAAACCCTTGCCGAGCAATTCAATTTGAAATCCCAAGCTTTTACAACAACAAAAAATGCTACCTAAAAGGACAAATTCTTATTGAGGATGCCAGGATCTTGATCTGGGGGCATGGGTATGATAAAAGAGATAGTTCAACTCCCAATATCTGGGCAAAAGAAAAAGTATACAATTTGAGATTTTATAACTAGAAAACTTTTTAGATATTTATTTCGGATTCTAATAATTAGCACAGTGATGTAAGTACTAGGATAATCTATTAATTTTCCCGACATGTATTTACATAGTGTAATTTTAACCCAGCCACATTGACTGAGTTAATTCATATTCTTTCCTAATAGCTTCAGGCTCTGGAAAATAGACTGAATGTATCTGTCAGCCTCTTTCCTCTTTGAGTTGTATGAATTCATTGCATATTTTCTAAAATAAAAGGAAATGTATAGACTTTTAACTAAAATAAAAGGAAATGTATAGACTGGTATCAAGGCCCCAGACTCTATTTTCCTGTTTTACCACCCCCAGCACATGACTTAAGTACACCCCATAGCTTAAGTCCACCTTATAACTCAAGGTGGCTTCTAGAACTTCAGCTATCACATTTGAGTTCCAGGCTGGAAGCAGAAAGAAGAAAATACTCATTCCTTCCCCTTTAAGGAGACTTCTTGGAAGTCTCACATATTTACTCACATCTCACTGGCCAGAAATTAGTCACATTATTATTACTCAGAATGTAGATTTTTAACTGGGTATGCTGCCCCCCACTTCCCAAAAAATAGGGTTTTTGATAGAAAGAAGTCTTAACAGTTTTAAGGGCCAGCTTAAATGCCTTCATGCTTTTCTGACATTTCCATGCAGAGGAGGTTCCTCTCATGCTTACCAAACATTTGGTTTTCATTATTGATAGATAGATAGATAGATAGATAGATAGATAGATAGATAGATATCAACTGATAAATTCAGGTACCAACATGCACACATGCACGCACACAGACATACACACACACATATATATGTAAACACTTCTGTTTTCCTTATCAAAGAAGCTCCTTATAAATAGAGATTATGGCTTACTCAACTTTTTATCTTAGCACTGAGCCTGAAGTAGGCCTTGATAAATGTTTATTGAATAAATGCATTGATGCTTAAGTAAATAAACCATGAGTTTTGAGATCCTTGAATGAATTGCAGTTTATGTCATTGATAAAATTTGGGCCTTATTTTGTGTTAGTGGTGAAGACCTTGTTAACCCAAAATATCTGAGACAGGTCTCAGGCAATTTAGGAAGTTTATTTTGCCAAAGTTAAGGACGCATGCCAGTGACAGCCTCAGGAGGTCCTAATGACATGTGCCCAAGGTGGTCAGGTCACACTTGCTTTTATACATTTTAGGGAGACATGAGATATCGATCAATATATGTGAGATGTACATTGTTTCTGTCCAGAAAGGCGGGGCAGCTTGAAGCAGGGGAGGGGTTTCCAGGTCATAGGTAGGTGAGAGATTGTTGCATTCTTCTGAGTTTCTGATTAGCCTTTCAGGCAATCAGACACACATTTATCTCAGTGAGTGGAGGGATGACCTTGAACAGAATGGGAGGTAGCTTTGCCTTAAGCAGTTCCCAGCTCAATTTTTCCCTTTAGTGTAGTGATTTTGGTGTCCCAAATCTATTTTCCTTTCACAACCTGAAGTGGGGTAAATCTTCCAGTCAGTGTCTCTTCAGGCTATTGTTCTGGTGGGTCCCGGCTTTAACACCACCAAAGGGGTGATTGAGGTCCAAAATTCAGCCCTGGCTCTACCCTCCATGTCCTATTCCCTGGAGAAGGGCTGCATTGGCCTAGAGACCACACTTTTTCTATTTGCCCAGAGTCGTTTGTAGCACTTGCCCATGGTGTCTAAAAGGCTGCCGAGGTTCTTAACCAGGGAGTGATAGTCTGTCTGACTGATCGGTGGGCTACAGAACTGCAGGAAGGCACAGAAAATGCAGACAGCACACTGACCTTCAGAAGCAGGAGGCTTACTTAATTATTCCACCTTTTTCTCTCCTTTTTCCTTTTGCTTTCACTTACACACTCTTTATTGACATTTCAACTTCCAGAACACAGAGCCTCCCAAACATTAAAGAACTGGGGTTTAGGCTGGGCATGGTGGCTCAAGCCTATAATCCCAGCACTTTGGGAGGCTGTGACAGGTGGATCTCTTGAGGTCAGGAGTTTAAGACCAGCCTGGCCAACATGACAAAACCCTGTCTCTACTAAAATACAAACTTTCACTGGGTGTGGTGGTGGGTGCCTGTAATCCCAGCAACTTGGGAGGCTGAGGCAGGAGAAGCACCTGAATCCAGGAGGCAGAGGTTGCAGTGAGCCGGGATCATGCCATTGCACCCCAGCCTGGGTGACAGAGCAAGACCCCGTCTCAAAGAAAAAAAAAAGTACTGGGATTTATAATCTTCATTTGGAGGAGGCAGAAATTTAAACCAAGAAGGAATGCATCGTAAGATACATGGAGTAACTGAACTTAGGTTGTAAATGATTCCTTGCAAAACTGCTACTGAGGGGCATAGAGGACAGGTGGAGAACTTAAGGACAGAGAGGAAAATGCAGAGGAATGGAGGATCTCATATAGGGGCACATTGTCCAGCCTGAACTCCTGAGAGAAGAAAGGGCTTTCTGCATTACTCCGCGCCTGCTTGGGTGGCATTCACACCACTGTGAGCCCCGTTGTATTAGTGGAGTTGTTGAGTCCTGTGGGCTCTTGATTCCAGAAAGCTAACCCCTGCAGCAAGGGTATCATGTGTATCTTATGAGCTATGATGCTTGGGATTGTTTTCCCATCAACACCTGAAGATCTTCCACAGCCCTTCCTGGGCCCCGTATGTGCAAAATGTGATGATCAGAGTTACTTATTACCAGCACCTTCCTCTCCAGGCGGCGGATCAATTTTCTTTTCTCCAGATGGCTGTCATAGGCAGCCAAAGAGAGGACTGGGCTGGCCATCTGCTTCCTGTTGCCTTTTCAAGCTGGCCAGCCACTCAGTGAGGCTGGCAAAGCCCAAGGCACCAGCTGTCAGTCTAGGCTGCCCTTGCCTGGCTTTGCACCTTGTCACACTAGGCACCGTAGGGCAGGGGCCATGCTGAAATCAGTGTTTGACACTCAGGAGGCGGGATGCTTTCCTTCCAAACCATGCCAGCCAGCTTCTCTGATGGCAAACATAAAAGACGCCTGCCCTGGAACTTCCTCTAAGAATGAGCTACCACTGACTTCATAGTTGTCTAACAGGGATGACTCTGGGGAGGGGAAAGGCAATGCTTGTGGCCAATAGGCAGAACAGAATGTGACATAAATCTGAATTCTATACAAGTAACATAATTTAATTAGAATTTCCAATTCACACTCCCATGGTTGTTTTTTTCTATTCTTTCTAATTATATGTTTATTTATTTACAATGACAAATTAATTATTTGCTTATTGAAGAAAATCCGTAAAGTGTAGCTGGAAATTAAAAAAAAAAAAAATCACCTATAATTCCATGACCCATAGAGACAACTGCTATTTATTTTTTCAGATATCTCTTCAGTTTTTTTCCCTCCTAAAAAAGTTGATATCACATTATTTTGAGTTTGTGGCTTAATATTGCAGTACAAAATATTTTAAGCATTAGTAAATAAAAATAAATCTCTATAAAATATTTTTGATGACTAATATTACAATGCATGGCATCTTAATTCACTTAACTATTTTCTTTTTTTTTTTGAGACGGAGTTTCGCTCTTGTTACCCAGGCTGGAGTGCAATGGCGCGATCTCGGCTCACCGCAACCTCCGCCTCCCGGGTTCAGGCAATTCTCCTGCCTCAGCCTCCTGAGTAGCTGGGATTACAGGCACGCGCCACCATACCTAGCTAATTTTTTGTATTTTTAGTAGAGACGGGGTTTCACCATGTTGACCAGGATGGTCTCGATCTCTTGACCTCGTGATCCACCCACCTCGGCCTCCCAAAGTGCTGGGATTACAGGCTTGAGCCACCGCGCCTGGCCACTTAACTATTTTCTAATTGTTGGACATTAAATTTTTTTTTTTTTTTTACAACTTTTTACTATTTTATGTAATTCCGTAATGAACATCTGTGCATAAAATTTAGATTATGTCCTTGGAGTCATTTTCCTAATGCTGAATGACTCCACAGATTTTTAAAATATTTACTATTTTGCCAAATTGCTCAAAAAAGATCAGGTGTGCCAGTTCATAGTTCCTTCAACAATGAGTCCTTCCTTCCTCTCTTTCTCCCTCCCTCCCTTCCTCCATCCTTCCTTTCTTCCTTCCTTTCTTTTTTCCCCTCCCTACCTCCTCCTTTCCTAACTTCCTTTCTTTTCTTTTTGAAATTTCTGTTGATTTGGTACATTTTTCCATCTCGAAAGTGCAAAAATTAAAGGGTACATGTAGGGATAGGCACTAAGTGGGGTACCCTATACTAGACACTGTTTGCCAAGTTCCAAGCAATGGATCCGGGAGTATAATCTGAGCTCTGATTCAGCAGTAGGGATGTGTGATGATGAATCTCTGTGTTCCTGACAGGGATCTACTGTGCTCAGAGCCCCGGAGAGTGCTCCCTTTGAATAATGCTCATCTCCATTAACCAACTCTGTGGGAGGTCACTGATGGCCCTGGGCCTTTTGTTTAATTTATTTAAAGATGGGGTTTCACCATGATGGCCAGGCTGGTCTTGAACTCCTGACCTCAGGTGATCCACCCAACTCGGCCTCCCAAAGTGCTAGCATTACAGGCGTGAGCCACCGCGCCCAGCCGTTGGCCCTGGGCCTTTAATGGCTTCCTCTGGAGGCCAGGTGGTCTCACCTACAGAGAATAGCACAAGTCCTCTACAGAGTGGTGAGGCTGCAAGCACCAAGTTGGGTAGGGTGCTTGGCTCTCAGATTAGAGCTTCACCAGGAGAGCCTGGAGTCCTGCTAGGAGGCTGGGCTGCTTCCACAGGCCCTGTGGTGAGAGGCCAGCACATTGCCTTCCGTGCACTTGAGTTAGTGGTCTGAACAGTGGTGGTGATGTATAATCATATTATACCCTTGTTATACCTTCCATCATAGCCTGTTCTTTTTCTTTAGTTCTACCATTGCTGAGCCCTCAAGTTTCGCACTGATTAGTATAGCTTTTCCACCAAGAACCCTGTTGAAATTTGTACACTCTCTCCCCTCCTATTTGACAAATCAGATCATGTTAACTTCTCGGGCCACCTCCAATCCCACTCCTTCAAGTAATGCATCCCAGTATTTCTGGACTGCATTTGTCTCTCTTTGCTGTATTTTCATAGTTTAAAAATTATTGAGGCAAAATATTTTGGCATTTGATCACTTACTATGTTGTATTTTCTCTGAGTTTGTCTATATAGGCAAGTCTTGCGGCCTTAACAATGTCACAGGTTTTTTTTTTTTTTGAGATGGAGTCTCGCTCTGTTGCCCAAGCTGGAGTGCAATGGTGTGATCTCATCTCACTACAACCTCTGTCCCCCGGGTTTAAGTAATTCTTCTTTATCTGTCTCCTGAGTAGCTGGGATTATAGGCATGCGCCACCATGTCTGGCTAATACTTGTATTTTTAGTAGAGATGGGGTTTCATGATGTTGGCCAGGCTGGTCTCAAACTCCTGACCTCAGGTGATCCACCTGCGCCAGCCTCCCAAAGTGCTGGGATTACAGGTGTGAGCCACCACGCCCAGCCCAGTGTCACACAGTTTTTAAAAAGAGAAATTTGAGTGTTTGTATTATAACTCAGTCTACATCTTTCCCTTGAGTTCCAGAGTCATGACAAACTATCTAGTTGATACCACTCCATGGGCATCACACAACTCAAACTTCGACCTACTCAAACTCGAATCTGTTGCAGTATTCCCTATTCAGACTGACATTCTTATTACCTAGCTACATTTCTATCAATGACTAATCTAAAATTTATATTTATTAGATCTGTCATGATGTAACTGGTCTATTCATATTCATTTTGGATCCCATCCAGTTCTTCTATACTACAACTAAAGTGACCCTGACAAAATCTACATTTGATCATGTCATGTTCTACTCTCCTGTACAGCTTATTTTAAATTCGTTAATGGCTTCTCTTTTAATAAATTTATATTGGCCGGGCGCGGTGGCTCACGCCTATATTCCCAGCACTTTGGGAGGCTGAGGCGGGTGGATCACGAGGTCAAGAGATCGAGATCATCCTGGTCAACAAGGTGAAACCCCGTCTTTACTAAAAATAGAAAAATTAGCTGGGCCTGGTGGTGCGTGCCTGTAGTCCCAGCTACTCAGGAGGCTGAGGCAGGAGAATTGCTTGAACCCAGGGGGCGGAGGTTGCGGCGATGGCAAGATCTCAGCTCAACCTCTACCTCCCCAGTTCAAGTGATTCTTCTCCCTCAGCCTCCCGAGTAGCTGGGATTACAGGCATGCACCACCAAGCAGGCTGATTTTGTATTTTTAGCAGAGACAGGATTTCTCCATGTTGGTCGGGCTAGTCTTGAACTCCCAACCTCAGTTGATCCACCCACCTCAGCCTCCCAAAGTGCTGGGATTACAGGCGTGAACCCCTGCACCCATATCACTTGAACAATTTTTAAGTGTATAATGCTGTGGCATTAAGTACATTTATGTTGTGCAGCCTTCACCACTGTTTCCAATACTTTTTCATTATCCCAAATGGGAGCTTTATAAACATTAAGCAGTATCTTCTTATTTCCCCCTTCTCCCCATCCCCTGCTGACCTCTAGTCTATTCTCTGTCTCTTTTAATCTGCCTATTCTATGTTTTGTATTTAAATCACACATTTGTCCTTTTTATCATTTGGCTTCTTTCCCTTAGCATAATGATTCCAAAGTCTGTCTATATTGCAACATGTATTAGAACTTCATTTCTTTTTGTATCTGAATAATATTTCATTGTATGGTGATACCACATTTTATTCTCTTTTATTTAATATTAAAAACCTACCCTTTTTTTTTTTTTAGGTTGGAATTTCACTCTTGTCACCCAGGCTGGAGTGCGATGGTGAGATCATGGCCCACTACAACCTCCGCCTCCTGGGTTCAAGTGATTCTCCTGTCTCAGCCTCCTGAGTAGCTGGGATTACAGGCACCTGCCACCACGTCTGGCTAATTTTTGTATTTTTAGTAGAGACGGCGTTTCACCATGTTGGCCAGGCTGGTCTCAAATTCCTGACCTCAGGTAATTTGCCCACCTTGGTCTCCCAAAATGCTGGGATTACAGACGTGAACCACTGTGCCTGGTCGCAAACTTCTTAATCTGGCTTATAAGGTTCTGCATAATCTGATCCCTTCACCTCTCATTCTTAGCATCCTCTGCTCTCTGAGCTCCCTCTCTCTTCTTTGGGGTCTTCATACTTGCATGGTTCCTTCCTGCATCAGTGCCTCGGCACAGGCTGTTTTATTTGCCAGTGACCCTCTCCCCTCCTGCATTTCACCAGTTAACTCTTTCATCCCTTCAGATCTTCATTTAAGTGTTTTTTTCCTCAAGGAAGCCTTTTCTGACCTCCTTTTCTGAACCCCATGAGTTCATGCTCCTATTATAGGATGTCAAAACAACACATCTTTATTATACTTGGTTGTTCTAACAAAAGTTCACATTGACATGTATTTGTCTTTCTAGAAGATTTTAAGTTACACACGGACAGCATTTGTGGTTTGGCATTTTGTTTTGTCTTGACTGGTTTTAAAGAGACAAGGTCTCATTATGTGGCTCACATTGGAGTGTAGAGGCTGTTTACAGGCATGATCATACTCTACTGCAGCCTCAAACTCCTGGGCTCAAGTAATCCTCTTGCCTCAGCCTCCAGAGTAGCTGAGACTACAGACTTACATGACCATGCCTGGCCAATGAACGATTAATGGTAAATGGCACTTGGTAGATGCTCAATAAAGGTTTATTAAAGGTGTAGAGACTGTTCACAGAAATAGATTTGTTTCCTATATCCATCATAGATCTTATAATAGCCTTTGGCACATATCATAAATTCATTAAAATGCGTTCACCTCCAACTTCAAATTAGCCAAGTTCCATTTTATGCTGAAATAACAAGGTGTTGAATTTCAAAAGAAGAAAAACAAAGCTTATAGAATGTAAGAGGCAATAATAACCCAAAAATCTTTAGAGACAGTTGTGACTTCATATCTGCTGTGTGAAATATCCTGTGTAGTGATAAAGACCATGTGTTCCTCAAGAGGTTAAATACCAAGTTACCATATAACCCAGCAATTCCATTCCTAGTTATATACCCAAAAGCAATGAAAACCTGTACATGAATGTTTGCAGGAGCATGATTTATAACAGGAAAAGGTGAAGACAATGCAAATGTTCCTCAACTGATGAATGGGTAATAAAATGTGGTGTATCCAGACAATAAAATATTTGATAAAAAAGAAATGGAGTGCTGATACATGCTACAACATGGATGAATAAAAGACCACATACTGTATGATTCCACTCCTCTGAAAGGTTCAGAAGAGCTAATTCAATAGAGATAGAAAGATTAGTTGTTTCTTGGGTTTGGGGAGCTGAAGAAAAATGGGGAGTGATTGACAATGGGTATGGAGCTTATTTTGGAGTGATGAAAATGTTCTAAAATTAGTTGTAGTGATGGTCACACAACTTCACAAATATGTTAAAAATAAATTATAAACTTTACAATGCATTTTATAGTGTATAAATTATATCTTGATAAAGCTTTTATTTTTTTTTAAGATAATGAGCTCCAAAGCCAGATTGTCGGGGTTCATCTCAAGACCCCTTTATTTCCTAGTGATAGGGCTTTGAGCAGGTTACTTAATCTCTCTGCCTCTCAGAGATAATAATGATGCCTACCCGATAAGGTTACGGTGACAGTTAAACTTGTCAACATGCATGAAGGGTTTAGGTAACCACCTGGAACATAGCAAATGATCAATAAATATAAACTTTTCTTAATGTTATTTTCTTGTTCTAGAGGGATTCGTCTGCAGGGTCCTAGATCTTCCAACATGTGCATCTGTTTTGACTTACAGTGCCTTGGGGAATGGTTGATATGCTGATGATGGCTTTTCTATAGTTTATCTTGTTGACAGCCAGTCTCCCATTCTCCCCTCTCTTAGCAGAAATTTCTTCTTTCTTCTGATTTTAACCTGTAAAATAGATTTCTCCTGTTGCTACTACCCTCCTCTATTAAGGTATAGACCTCTGGAGAAAATTTCTGTTTTCTCAGGGTGGGTTTATCCTTTTTACACAGGAGTGCCCAGCAACTCAAGTGATGGGTATCCAGAGATAACGCTAAGGGCTGAAACATGTGCATGGGGAGACAGGATGGATAGCAATCAGGAAACTGCTGACTAATCATGAAATAAGTATCCCTGAGTCAGAATGTATTCCACCTGCATCCAGCCTTTGCTAGTCTCTTGGCCAACCAGGACAAGCTGGGTAAAGACTGAATAAACTTAGATGAAGATCCATTATTATGCCAATGATGCTATTAGCTAGACATTTTCAGATGGGAAACACTCTCTGTCTTTAGAACTTACTTTTACAAGACACAATCCGTCATTCATTTTCTTGTACTATTTAAACCTCTTTTTTTTTCTGGGAAAAATTTATGCTTCATCACAATTCTTAATGAGCACCCCCAGATTCAATTCTTCTGTTATAAATGTAGATTGTCTTGCTTAGCCTATCTTTTTTTGTTGTTCTGGTTACATGTTCTCTCCTTACTTCTTTCATTCAATGAATGAATTTAATTGAGTGCTTCTTACGTGCCAGGTACTGTTTTAGGACAAATTCCTTGCCAGCTTAGAGTTTACATACTAGTTGGGAGAAGTCAGGGAGTAAGTACAGGCTGAGCGCAGTGGCTGACGCCTATAATTCCAGACCTTTGGGAGGCCAAGGCGGGAGGATCACCTGAGGTCAGGAGTTCAAGACCAGCCTGACCAACATGGTAAACCCCATCTCTACTAAAAATACAAAATTATCCAGGTGTGGTAGTGGGTGCCTGTGATCTCATCTGTTTGGGAGGCTGAGGCGGGAGAGAATCGCTTTAACCTGGGAGGCAGAGGTTGCAGTGAGCTGAGATCACACCACTGCACTCCAGCCTGGGTGACAGAGTGAGACTCCATCTCAAAAAAAAAAAAAAAAAAAAAAAAGGAGTAAGTACATAAGCAAGTGTATTGATATTATGTAAAATAAACAAGCCAGGAGGATTGGGAGTGCTGGTGAATATTATTTAATGTAAAATTTTCAGGAAAGGCGTCATGGATAAGGTGACATTTGAGCAGAGACGTGGAGGAAGCGAGGGAGCCAGCCTCTTGGGTACCTGATGAGAGAGTGGCTGAGTCAGGGGCATGCTTGGCATGTTTGAAGAGCAGCAGGGGGGTTACTGTGGCTGGAGCCCACTAAGCAAGCAGAAGACAGGTAGGAGAGGAGGTCGGAGAACTAACAGGAGAACAAGATCATGTGGGGCCTTGAAGGAAACTGTGTAAAGGTTAGATTTTACTTTGAAAGGGAAGGAAAGTCATGAGAGAGTTTCAAAGACTGTATTGAGACAATCTAACTTAGATTTTTTTTTTTTTTTGAGTTTCATTCTTGTCACCCAGGCTGGAGGGAAATGGCGTGACCTTGGCTTACTGTAACCTCTGACTCCCAGGTTCATGCAATCCTCCCACCTCAGCCTCCTGAATAGATGAGATCACAGGCGCCCACCACCATGCGCAGATAATTTTGTATTTTTAGTAGAGATGGGGTTTCATCATGTTGGCCAGGCTGGTCTCAAATTCCTGACCTCAGGTGACCTGCCCGCCTTGGCCTCCCAATGTGCTGGGATTACAGGTGTGAGCCACCTTGCCCAGCCAATCTTTTTTTTTTTTTTAATTTCTTAAACTGTTACTGGAGATGCCTGGCCAATCTAACTTTGATTTTTAAAAGGCTCTTTACAGCTATTTTGTTGAGAGGGAGAGAAGGGTGAGAATCAAAAAGCCCAGTTAGGGCATTGTTTTTGTAATCCTGGAACATCCCAATTTTATAACAGTGTAGGTGACAATAAATACTTAAGTTCTGAATATGTTTGGAGTGTAAAGCTAGGAGAATTTGCTGATAGATTCAAAGTGAAATGTGTGAGAAATAGGAGTCAAGAATGACTTAAATAAAAAATAAAAACAAAACTACTAAACTATGTCTCCATTTCCAGAGCAGTTGTATCATTTTGTATGTGTACCAGCAATGTTTGAATGACTTTTTTCTTCACTTTCTTGCCAGCATTCGGTATTATCATTATATTTTATTTTAGTCATTCTGATAGGTATGTGGTAATATTTCATTGTGATTTTAATGTGTGTTTTCCTAAAAAAAAAAGAAACTAGAGCAAACAGAGCAACAACAAAAAAAGAATGACTGAGTTAAGGATTCTTTTCGGGTTGATGTAAATCTTCTGCAATCAGATAGTGGTGAAGGTTGCACAAAACCCACTGAATTGTATACTTAAAAAGAGTGAACTTTGTGGCATTTGAATTTTATCTCAATTAAAAAGACATGTTTACCGCATTGCCTTCTTGAACTAGAAAAATCTATTGGCAATTACCAATGTGGGCAAAACAAGTGGAAGGAAGCAGGATTTTGTGGAATGGGGGGAAGAGAACAGGAATAGTGAGTAAGTTGGAGATGCCTAACAGATATCCATTTGAAAATGTTTAGTGTGAGTTGGATATTGGAGTCCAAAAATCCAGGGAGATCTCCAATTTGGAGACAGAAATTTAGACCTTGCCAGAATATAGATGGTATTTAAAGCTACAGGCCAGGCTAAAGTCACCTAAGAGAGAGAATGTAAATAGAGAAGAGAAGCACTTAGCTTGAGCACTGCAACATTGAGCATCAGAAAGATTTGAAAAGCAGCAAAAGAGACTGAAAAAGAGGAGCTAGTGAGGTGGGAAGAGAACTTGATGTCCCAGATGCCAAGTAAAGAACATATTTTATGAAGCAGAAGTGGCCAATTCTATCTAATGCTGCTGATGGATCAAGTAAAATAAGAATTGAGAACTGATCATTGGATTTTACAAATTGTTCATCATGACAAGAACTTTTTTGGTGGTATGGGGTCAAAAAAAAATTGGAGGGTTCATGAGTAAATGGGAGGTGAGGATGAGAATTAATGGGTGCAGGGAAATAGTGAAGGGAGGGAGAGAAGAATGCAAGATCAAGAGAAGGTTTTTTCCTTTTCTTTTGAAGTGGGAGACATAGCAAGTTTATAGGCTGATGTGAAACAGCATGTAGAGGGAGTGAGAACTGCTGATGCAGAAGGGAGAAGAGAGAATGGGGGTAGTGATATTCTTTTTTTTGGTAGCCATATTCTTGAATACAGATGAAGAGGATGGAATCCAGCGATAAGTGAAGGGCTGTCCTCAGATAGGAGTCCAGATAGTTTATATCGTGACTAACTGGAGGAATGTCAGTATACAGGAGCATGGGTACATGCAGGGTAGGAGACATGCTTGGGACTATGTAGTTTTCTTCTTATCAGCTTTATTTTTTAAGGAAATAGGAACCAAAGCCACTGGCCAAAAATAAGGGCAGAGAAGGAGATACTGAAAGTTTGTCAAAGGAGAAGATATTAAATGCTTGCCTAGAGAAATGAAAGAAGGAGATTCTGTAAATGTAGTGGACTTTCCTTGGCAGTGCCATGGGCCCATGTGAGAGATTACTGGTCATGAATTTAAAGTGAGATCTGTCAGCATAGCTGTGTTTTGCTTTTTTTTTTTTTCCAGCCATAGCATAGGTGCAGGCGTAGAGCAAACAGAGGGCTGGAGTAATCAGAATTGAGGATTTTTTTTTCCAAATAAGTTAGAGGAAGAAAGTGTGTGTTGGGAGGGAGTTGTAGGTGTACACAAGGAGGTGTTAACAATAATGGCCCATGACCTCTAAGCCCCATAAAGATGGAAGAAAGGACCTGAGTGGAGGGAAGAACAGTGAATAATGGTGAAGGCACTGGATTGTAGAACCAGGTAGAGTCCAAGAATTTTTGGAATTGGAGTGCTAGAGGCAGTGAGCCAGAAAAACAAGAGAGGCGCAAATTTGCAATATATAATAGAACACCAACTCTGCTTCATCTGAAGATGTTTAAATCCAGCAGTACAGAATGGCTTAGTAAAAACTCGGGGCGTGTGAAAATATCATTCACATGAACTTAAGTGGTGATAGGCAAAGTTGTGAATAAAAAATCCTTTCACACATTTTATAAAAACAGGTAACAACAATTGAGTGTATGTTATCATTGCTCCGGGGCAAGAAAAGAGCAGTCGTCTGTTTCTGACTAAAATTGTCAGTGCTTAAAATGTTCCAAGAGTCAATATTTAATTAACAAATTGCCACACTTATTTCACAGATGCCACATATGAGATAATTAAGTATAGAATGAAGAATTAATGAATCCCTGTTTAGGAAAACAGGGGAATTAATACAGACACCCACCCTCAACCAACCACACATACTTACACGCCCTGGTAATCAAAACTGTGAACTGAGGAAATTAAAAAGATTCAAGAGCAGTCACTAAAAAAATATCGTATCAGAGTATCTAAAGAACACAGCTTAAAAGAGCACAGGACTTTTCTGTGGTTTAAATTTTGAGTACACTAAAATGTTTAACACCTAGTAAGTATAAAAAAAAATTTGTTTGATCAAATTAAATGAATGAATAAATGAATGATGATTAGTCATCTCTCTATTATGACATTTGTGTATAACAAAATCTTTCCCATTTTGTCCCATGCAGGTTCAATTTCTGGCTGGTAATTGGCAATGATGACGGAATGACTGTCCAGAGTAAAGAAGCCTCTCTTTGTTCCTGTGCCACCATTTCTCAGCCAGGCAATGCCCGCAGTTCACTGGACTGATCATTTTCTTTCACACCCTGTGCGTTTGCAAATATTATTCTTTTGTCTGAAAATTGCTTGCTGCCAGCTCTTCATTTTTACCCCACTAACTCTCACCCACCCTCCCCAGCTTGTTGACTTGGAAATTCCTTCTTCCCAGCTGCAATTCAAGTAACATCTCTGGGAAGCCTTAGTTTTTTACGGCCCTAGTTTTTGCACTTCTCCAGATTCACTGGGCTTTATCTGCTTTCTGGGTCTGGGTCACTTGTTCAGTGAAGAACCCCTACCCCATCATCACCATAGGTCTTAACCCTGCCACCCTTCTTAGCCTTTTCCAGATGAGGGTTGTACTCTAGCATGGCTCCTTCACACTTACCATGATGGGACTGCAAAGACCCTGGTGCCTGGGGCCTCAACCCACTGGGCCCCCGAAGTTCAGCTCCCTACAGAATTCCCAGAGTCTGAGAAAGCACCGTGTGGTGACACCTGGGCTCTGACTTCCCTGATCCTGGAGCCAGGTCATCTAATCTGTAAATGTAAAGGAGAGAATTATTTTTACAGTATGAGCTCTGACCAATGAGAAACACAGAGACTCTTACCCTTTCTCCTCATGCCTTATCCCCACCCTTTAAAGACTGTTCTGAAGCACACAGATTTCTATACAACTGTCTGGAGACATCTAGCGTGATCAAGACCTCGGCTGTGTCTTGTAATCAGTGTGCCACCTTTGCTTCCCCCTCCATTTCTTCTTGAATTTCTAGCTCAGTGCCCACAGCCAGCCCTTCCTGGACTGCATGTCCACGGGTGTGGCACATCTGCAGGGCCCCAGCTAGCTCCTGCTGCTGCCCATGCCACCAGCCCTGACTGCTAATGCCTGCCCAGAGCCCTGTTTCCTTCCCTAGTATTCCTGTGGGCTGGTCAGCTTGTTACTCAGGAGCCACTGTGTAATAACCCCACCACCCTTGCTCCTAAAGTAGCCTAAAATAAGGAAACTGCCCTTCATCAACCCAACTCTATCTTGTTCCAGCAGAGAACATTGCTGCCTGCAGCCTCTGGAATGGCACAGAATTATCTATTTATTTATTCTTTAATCACAGCTGGAGGCCTCAGATATGAATATCCAGGATTGGTGAAAGAACTCAACAAGTTGACTGAGTGTCATAATTGCAGCATGGGGAGAAGGAAAGGACAGCGTACCAACCTCTTCCACTCACATCATGACATGCTCCCCAGATACCAACATAAGGCCCGATGTTCTAGAGCAGGGGGCAGCTCATGGCCTGCTTTTCTTAAGCCAGTGAGCTAAGAATGGTTTTTTGTTTTGTTTTGTTGTTTTGAGATGGAGTCTGACTATGTCGCCCAGACTGGAGTGCAGTGGCACAATCTTGGCTCACTGCAACCTCCACCTCCTGGATTCAAATGATTTTTGTGCCTCAGTCTCCCAAGTAGCTGGGATTACTGTCGCCCACCACCGTGCTCAGGTAATTTTTGTATTTTTAGTTAGAAACAGCGTTTCACTACATATAGGCCAGGCTGATCTCGAACATTTGACCTTGTGATCTGCCCGCCTTGTCCTCCCAAAGTGCTAGGATGACAGGCGTGAGCCACCGTGCCCAGCCCAAGAATGGTTTTTACATCTTTAAATTGTTGTGAAAACAGAACAAAAAACAGAGAAAATGCCAGATACCTATATGACATGCAAGCCTAGATATTTACTATGAATTCTTTATATGAAGAATTCTTGTGTACCCTTGTCCTAGAGGGCAAACAAAATGCCTCTATTGGAAATGTGACAATGCATAATATGAACCATGTAATTATAAATTATAAATGAGTTCCATTTGCTTTGCACCTGTATTAAAATCTTGAATTTTTCATTGTGATGGGCACCAAAAGCACAGAGAAGTGAGTGTACTCTCTTAATGACTTGTCACTTCCATATCAGACAGTGGTTCTGCCTCCAGCCATCATGGCCTTGTTCCACCTCTTTAGTGCCTGACCCTGCACTGGAGAAAGAGTCCATCCTCTCACATCTGTCCCATTATTCTAGACAATTGGGAGCACTGCATATTAGTCTTCCTTTAGGGTAAGGAGCTCCCTCCTCCAGGAATAGAGATCCACAGGCTTGTCTCCAAATAGACTCTTGGGAGTCTTGGGCCACCAGTTCTGCACCTATGTCAAGGAATGAGTGACTCTTTTTTTAAATTATTATTATTATTATTTTTTAAATCCACTAGCATGGTATGGGAATGAGTGATTCTTAAGATGAATACACAGCTCAGACTCAAACTGAGGTCCTCACTACACATAAAATTCAATTTGATTTCTGATTAATTTTGTCTTGATTTGGCTTAGAATAAACCAAAAGTATAAATATTTGCTTCCTATTCGATTCAAACAGGTTTGCTTCCAGCCCTGATGTAAATGTAAATTTCAATAAAAACTTCCTAGAAATGGGAGGATGATTAGTTTATATTTTCTTTTCCTTTTAAATATAAATTTCTGTGCCCTTTTCAGCTGGTTGTCTTCTAGTTCATCATTGGTAGATAAAGTTTTCATATGCCAACAAATTATCTAGGGTGCCAGAAATACAACAAAAATTTTGCCATGTGCTGTTGGCTTTTTAATTCATTTCAGCTTCTCATTCCATTTCTGGTTTCCAAGCATCAATTAAAACGACAACAAAGTAATATCAACTTTTAACTTAGAAGGAAAAAGCAGCTTCGGCATTAATTCAAACTCCTCTTTTTGATTGATGCTATATTTTATTGATACTAGATTAAACTAGTATACATTATGAAACAATATCAAAAATATGCTTAAATTTATTTATGTATTCATATTCCCTTCCTTTTTTTGTAAATGGAGTGGGAAAAGGAGTTTCCACAAAAAGTGGCACCAGATTCTTGTCTGTTAACTCCTGTGGAATAGTCTTTAATTAGCCAATTTCTTCTCTGAGCCTCAGTTTCTTTTCTTGTACAGCATCAGTTTATTATTTATTGATTCTTTCCACAGATGTTCTGAAGAGAGAATGAGATAATGTCTACAGAGTGTTTTATGTTTCGTGGATGAAAGATTCTTCGTAGCATTTAAAGACAAGTTTCCCAGAAGAATACAAGAATTCACCTAAGATGGTACCGGAACCGCTGCTGAGAATGCAGACTGGGAAAATGTCTGCGTAAGTGGTTAATGACTGTAAACAACCCAAAGCTTTGTAGTATTTGATTTTTGGTTGAGACATCTCTGTGGCTATTCTTTAACCATCAGCTTATTTTAAATCTTAGGTGAAAGAGGAAATTTGATTTTTTTTAAAAAGAGTGCTGTTTTTTTTTTTTTTTTTTT
>NW_022436980.1:11434690-11548089 GCF_009761245.1 Sapajus apella
GAGTAGCTGGGATTGCAGGCACGCGCCACCATGCCCAGCTAATTTTTTGTATTTTTAGTAGAGACGGGGTTTCACCATGTTGACCAGGATGGTCTCGATCTCTTGACCTCGTGATCCACCCGCCTCGGCCTCCCAAAGTGCTGGGATTACAGGCTTGAGCCTCCGCGCCCGGCAAGAGTGCTGTTTTAATAAATTGTCAAATATTGCATACAATGGAATAGTACATAACTTTTTTTTTTCCTTTTTAAAATTTATCAACATACATTTTAAGTTCTGGGGTACCTGTGTGGGATGTGCTGGTTTGTCACATAGATAAACGTGTATCATGGTGGTTTGCTGCACAGATCAACCCATCACCTGTGTTTTAAGCCCAGCACCCATTAGCTGTTCTTCCTGATGCTTTCCCTCCCCATCCTGCCCTGACACCTCACCATGTGTCCAGCTGTTCTCTTCATTAAGCTCCCACTTTTAAGTGAGAACATGTGGTTTCTGTTCATGTATCAGTTCGCTGACGATAATGGCTTCTAGCTCCATGCGTGTCTCTGCCAAAGACATGATCTTAGATAGAACTGGATAAAGAAAAATGTGGCACATACCATGCGTATGTTCACATTTATATGCACAAAACAAAAAATGTGCATTTTTAAGAACTCAAACAAAACCATGTGCATTAAACATTGTATTTGGAGAAGTAAAGCCTGGGAGTGGAAAAAGGATAAAAGAGGACAAACAGACATATAAACAAGTAAACAAGAGGTGGCCCTGTCTTAGGCCAATACTGTTGATGTGTCATGATCAGAGAAGTGTGACTCATTCTTCTTTGACAGGTTCCCCACTCACCCCTTCCGAAGAGAGCGTAAGAAGCAATGACAGCATTCAAGGGAGGAAACAAAACTTAACAATTGGGTAAGCAGATGTATCAGTGATAATTGTCTTAATTAATCAGAAAAATTTGAAAAATCAGTGCTTGTAATAGGGAAAAACTAAGAAGTAAGCTGATTCTTACCACAGAACTCCCACGGACAAGAAACACCAGATACATCTGGAGGCATGTGTGCAGGTATTACTAGAAATGGGATTGACTGAAATTCTGCTCAAGAAATAGTTAAAACTTTGGATGCCCGCCCCTAATACATGCAGTCAGGCAGCCTACCTGGCTCACTGTTAAAATAACTGGAGTGGGTCAGGTGTGGTGGTTCAAGCCTGTAATCCCAGCACTTTGGGAGGCCGAGGCGGGCAGATCATGAGGTCAAGAGATCAAGACCATCCTAGCCAACATGGTGAAACCCCATCTCTACTGAAAATACAAAAATTAGCTGGGCGTGGTGGCACATGCCTGTAGTCCCAGATACTCAGGAGACTGAGGCAGGAGAATCACTTGAACCTGGGAGGTGGACGTTGCAGTGAACCGAGATCATGCCACTGCACTCCAGCCTGGTGACGGGGTCTTAAAAAAAAAAAGAGCTGGAGTGCGGGACCAGATGATGGTTGATTGGAGTGGAAAAAGGAAATCCTCAAAACGGGGAACAGCAAAACTAGTACATGTTGAACGGTGCGACTCTTCAGCTGCTCGTCCCCATGTGTATCCCAGAACTCTATCAACTAGGTCTATACCTACCACTCTCCTCCCCATGTGAGACATTTGAGAACCTGCCGTGCCAAGAGAAAGGACCTCTGGATAGTGACATCTGGGGATCTCTCAGATAAATGACCAATGCCCTGTTGTATCACCTACGGTGAGCACGCCCTTCCAGAATCACAGCGCATTCAGCTACCTTCCTGGCAGCTCATTAGCGCATGTGAATGGGCAGTTAAGGATCACAGAAACAAGAAGTCACTTTTGAACAGCAATTTTGCATTATAAGAGCTGATTCTGGATTATTTGCTCTTTTGCATAATTTATGCCTTTATCTTTTTTTGATTGTCTAAGATTTTGTCTGTGATCCTTAGGTAAACAAGCACTTAAGGAAATCTTTACCACATTCCCTAATTACAGTGTCCTACATCCAGTTGGTTAAAAAGATCTCACAAGTGTTCCCTCTAAGACTCCTCCCAGAACTTAAATGTAGAGACAAAATGGATTTTTCTGACTGCAGTTGTGCAGCAGTTGGCCTGCATTAATCACATTGCCATCAGCTGGATACCTTCTATAATAATGTGGGACTTTAGTTGAACTGAAAGGAACAGAAGGAACAATTCCATTTGGTTGAGGCATGTCCTGACTGGGATATAAGTCAGTGTATCTCTCATTTGCTGTTCTGAGCGTGTATGCATGTGTGTGCATGACTCTGTGTGTGTGTGTGTGTGTGTGTGTGTGTGTGTGTGTGTGTGTGTCTGTACCTATGTATGGGTGAACACATACCCATGCTCTACCACAAGCCAGGAATGCTTGTCAAGCTTTTTCAAAGGACATGCATCAGGCTGCTAAGACACTTTGCCTTTTCTCCCTGAGAAATCAGGAATCTGGCATGGCAGTTGAAACCCTAGAGGAGATGCCCTGTTTGCTGAAATCAGAGCCATCTGTGTGACTGTCCAGCAGGAGACTACCAGTTTTGTCATCAGTGAACATTTTGGTTGATGAATTGAAGCCTGAGTACAATATCTAGAGAGCATCTCTAGCTTTACTATAGGAGAAAAAGAGATTGGGGTGTGGGTCGGGGGAGAAATGCTTGAAGCAGGACTTTCTTACCATTGCTTTGGCTTCTCCCATTAATTTTGCTTTGTGCCCAAGATGCACTCATCCACCGTTATCGTTGAGAGTGGAAGCTGGAAGTACTTCTGCAGGATGATTGAATTGTCACATTTTCCTCTCCTTGCCTCCTATGGAAAGTACAAAGACAAATGTTCCTTCCACAGACTGAGACCAAAGTACTCCTGAGATTCTTAGGGAGGGTATTAACCATGTCTTTTTTTTTTTTCAAGTTCTGATGCTTTGATGTCTGGAAACTTGCTAACCCCAGAAGGACTCCCCTCCCAGGGCTAGCCAATTTCTAGATACAGTAAATAACTTGGCCTGAGCATGGCTTTCAAATGCAAACCAACCAATCCAGAGCTCAGACTTCCAGCTACCTTCTTATTGGATTCATACTCCAGGCCGCTTTCCACATTACCCCAGGGCCAGGTATCAGACAACTAGGGACAGCCTCTATGCCCCAGAGCCAGCTAAAATCATTCATGCTAGCCAATCCTAAGCCTGCTTACTCCTTCCCTGTTCCTCCCCATGAAAACCACATTAAAGGCTCTTGCCTTTGAGATACTCTCTCTCTCTGCCTCCTAACTGACCGTGGTGCTTCTCCATACATAGTCAGAGCACAACATGTCTCCCTTTCTTGGGAATTGCAATTTACAAACCATCTTTTCAATGACAATCATCTCTTGATATGCTGGCCTTACCATGCCTAAATAATAATAAAACCAATGAAAATAGGGAAAGCCTGTTACAGTGACTGGCAAAGCACAAGGGGTGAGGGTTTTTGGGTGGATAGAATCTATACAAGTAGAGAGAGAAGAAAAGAGAATTCCAGAGAGGAAGAATGTTGTGGACCAGGCTACTGGCAGAAGTGACTGTTAGGGTTGTTGTGAAACAAAGGGAGAGCAATTTTGTTGGCGTACTGGCACCATAGAAATGAGACTGAACATAAGGATGGAGAGGTTCCGACGGCACTTGGGTAGAAATTCTGGACTAATAAATTTGGACACTGAATGATTCATTTGAGCAAGGTAAGTTATTAAGGCAATGTTTTCAAATGAATCTTAGGTAGTAGTTAGGATATTTTGAAGGAAGAAGGAATTGGAATGAGTTGCGTTGTGAAGTAGGGCATTGCTGTGACTGAACACGCTCGCGTAGCCTGCATTACCACTTAGTTGAGGATGGTGTATTGCAGGTAAGCAAATCACTTGGGAGATCTTGTAAAAATACGGAGTCTGATTCAGCACGTTTGAGATGAGGCCTGAGCTCATTTCAAACAAGCTGATGCTGCGGCTGCTGCTGGTCCTCAACTACTACGTTGTAAGTTGGAAGAAAATAGATGACCTCTAAATTCACTTACAACCTGCAGTTCCTTGATATACCTAGCATGCTGAGAAAACAGCTGCAGATTTTCACATCATATCAGCTTGAGCCATTCTGCTTGTCCCCATTGGTGAAACTGGGAATTTTAGAATGCCAAGTCAAACCATGCAAAAGGGATTACACACAGCTCCTTGCCTTGCAATTACCTCATCACACACTGAGTTAACCTGGGCAAAGAGAAATATGCGTAAGATTCTGAAAAGATTGGAACTTGACTTAAGTTTAGGGATAAAAAAGAAAACTTTGGGGCTGGGCATGGCGATTCACACCTGTAATCCCAGCACTTGGGGAGATCCAAGCAGGCAGATTGCTTGAGCCCAGCAGTTGGCCAACATAGCAAGATCTCATCTCTGCAAAAAAAGAAAAAAAAAACCAAAACTTTGAAATCTTCAGAAAGATATAAAGGAAAGGATTGTGGGACTAATTATGATTTAGTTTCATTTTGTTTAAGAATATAGTTTGGCCTTCTCAGTAAATATAAAACTTAATCTTGCCCTACATTTTCTAATTCCCATGAAGCTGCATCTGAACAAATTTTTTTTCTCAAACCAGTTTTCTTTTCTTTCTTTCTTTTTTTTTTTTTTGAGACAAAGTCTTCCCCTGTCACCCAGGCTGGAGTGCAGTGGTACAATCTTGGTTCACTGCAACCCCTTCCTTCTGGGTTCAAGCAATTCTCCTGCCTCAGCTTCCCAAATAGCTGGGATTACAGGTATGCTCCACCATGCCCGGCTAATTTTTGTATTTTTAGTAGAGACGGGGTTTCACCACGTTGGCCCGGCTGGTCTCAAACTCCTGACTTCAGATGATCTGCCTGCCTTAGCCTCCCAGAGTGCTGAGATTACAGGTGTGAGCCACTGCGCCCGGCCTAAAATCAGTTTTTTTCTAATGGCTTCTTTTGGACCCTGAAGATAAGGCCATATAGAAAATACTTCATCAGAAGCAAGTTAAAAATATTTAAGAATCTCAAACTTTCCTTCTAAGGAGTTTTCTGCCTAGGTGCCATTTTGTGTGCTCTTAATTCTTTGACATGATCACTTTTTACAGTTAGTTAAAAAGTATTACTTTAGTTTTCATTTGAACCACTCATCAAAAGCACTTATATGTTGTTTTATCTGTCGGGAAGGTAAAAAGTTGATCTGATAGAGAAACTGATGAAAGCTGAAGGTGAACAGGGTTACTTTAAATATGAAATATTAGGAAAGGGTAATTATAATCTAAAACATGGTGAAGCTGACTTGTTTCAAAATAAAAATTACATTGAATTTTAAGAATAGGAGTAGGTCCTGCGATTTTTGAGGTTTATAAAAAGTCCTTTTTTTTTTTTTTAACAGAATAATGGAATTTAATAACTGTAAATAGTGTTCTTTGAAATCCTGTATTCCATTACCTTCATTTTACAAATGAGCAAACCAAGGCTCAGAATATCTAGATCTGCCCTCCCTTCCTTCCTTCCTCTTTTCCTCCTTCTCTCCCTTCCTCCTTTCCTCGCTCTCCCTCTCTCCCTCTCCCTCTTCCTTTCCCTCTACCCCCCTCACACTCTTTCTTTATCTCTTTTTCTCTCTTTCTCTCTCCCTTTCCTTCTCTCTTTCTTTCTTCACATGCTCACCCAAGCTGGAGTGCAGTGGCACCATCATGGCTCACTGCAGCCTTGACCTCCTGGGCTCAAGTGATCCTCCCACCTCAGCTTCCTAAGTAGCTAGGACTACAGGTAGGTGCATACCATCACACCCGGCTAATTTTTGTAGAGATTAAACAAGGTTTTGTCATGTTGCCCAGGCTGATCTCAAATTCCTGGGTTCAAAAGATAAGCCCATCTCAGCCTCCCAAAGTGCTGGAATTATAGGTGTGAGCCGCCGCACCCAACCTTAGGTGATTTTCTTATGACAACTTAGTACATTAATGGCAGGGTTAGGGATGCAGTGTTCCCTATGTCATCCTAAGCTATTTCGGTAACACCAACAACATCATACTGAAGCAAGAGCAGCAAGAAACAAACCTCTCAAACACCAAACTGAAGAAGGAAATGGCTTTTTATTTGGCCAGGAGCTGCAGGGGGTTACATCGTCATTCACTGAGCTCCCCGAGAAGCAGCTTCTTTCCCCTTTTATAGGCTTACAACATTAAAGGGATGTGAAACTATGTCATTGTCCATTGGCTGAACGTCCGACCTTACAATCTTTTGGCTTCATTGATTTGCTGGTTCATGTGCAGTGCAAGTGGGAGAGGAAGGGGACGGGGCTTACGGAGACAAGACAAAGTCAGTAAATTATTAGTCGGCAGAGGTGTTTCCAGGAGGGAGCCTGGGTCGTGCAAATGTGGGGGACGTGACCCAGTGCCAGGCTCTGGCCGGCCGGTAGTGATAACATTGATTTGCAGCTCTTCCAAGGCTTATAGGTAGTAGAGATGCTGGGAACCGAAAAGGGAGCCATCTTTCCAGCTCTTTGGTATTTTATTTCTTTATTTTTTTTTTTTCACCCTCCTTCCCATCCAGAGGGGAGGAGGTGGAGGCCGGGAAGCGGGAGGAGAAGAGGGGGTCTCCCCTCTCAATACTAACACATTTCGGGTAACAATAACGTTACCATTTCTGAGATTAGATACTATTCCTCAATATGTCCTATCATTTTAGAAGAGATACACGAGTGATACCTTTGTGTGTTCAGAGAAGACTAGGGAAGAAGAAGCACTTTAGTTTTTCCGTAAAGAATTGGATAGCAAATGAGGAAACAGAACGATGAAGTAGAGCAAATCAGGACCCAGAGGTGATACCGTTAGCTAAAGCACAAAGGCAGAAGCAGCAGGAAATAATCCTGGGACCTGGGGATATTGACTAGCTGGGAGTATTAGACAACAAAATTGAGGACAGGATGGGCCAGCTATTAAAGATGTAGGAGAGCAAGTCAGATATTTTAACTTGGTCCTCTCAAAATACAGGGCCAGAAACAGGTGTGCTGGGACACAGCTTAAACCAGCTTGTGAGAGCCAATTATAGTATGTTCTTCCGGTCCCAACTTGGAGTTCAGTAATATTACATTAGTAACATTAAACTGTCCATGGTGGCAGTATTTACTCCATGGAAATCAGCAAATACCACAAACCAAAGATTGTTTTCTTTCTGGACAGCCAATTATTCAGCATATCCAAATAAAATGATCAAGCAGGGCCAGGAGTGGTGGCTCACGCCTGGAATCCCAGCACTTTGGGAGGCCAAGGAGGGTGGATCACGAGGTCAGGAGTTCAAGACCAGCCTAGCCAACATGGTGAAACCCTGTCTCTATTAAAAATACAAAAATTAGCCAGGTGCAGTGACAGGGGCTTATCATCCCAGCTACTCAAGATGCTGAGGCAGGAGGACTGCTTGAACCCAGGTGGCAGAGATTGCAATGAGCTGAGATTGCGCCACTGCACACCAACATCAGCCTGGGTAACAGAGTGAGACTTTGTCTCAAAAACAAAACAAAACAAAACATCAAGCTGGACTAGACATACAGGAGGATGGAGAAATTGAGAGAAGGGTTGGGAAGATGGGAACCTCTACCACCACATCCAATGAGAAGCTTTAGAGGCATGTTGTCACATCCAATTTTCACTGTAAATATTTAGTACATGTCCTAGCTCCTTAATTTGTAAAACCCAAAGTTTCTGACTTCCAACTCCTTCAGTCTGATACCACATATAACATTTTTGAATTTTTCAGTCCCAAACTCCATCCAAAATGCTTCAGGTAAGAAGAGAATGAGCATCTCCATTACAAAAAGAGTAAACCAAGAGGATGCGAGTTGAAACACTGAACATAATTTTGTTACATTAAAGTCTAACTCACATCTGCAGCCTAAAGCAAGGTAAGCTTTGCATCTGGAAATTGCTGTTATTTACTCCAGTCATGTTGAGGCTATCATCATACTTCCTACCGTGATTTTCATTACTCCCATCTACCCATTACCATACCAGCAGCAAAAGCAACATCATTTATTCAGCAGTTATCCTAAGCCAAGCTCTATGCTTGTCATTCAGTAATGTTTACTATACGGTTTACTAATAATGCTTACTATGTGCCGGGCTTGCAGTGGTACTTAGGTTTCTTGGTCTTGAGACCCCTTTACATTCTTAGACATTATTTAAGGTCCTAGTGAGTTTTGATTGATTGACTGATTGATTTAAGTGACAGGGTCTTTCTCTGTAGCCCAGGCTGGAGTGCAGTGGCATGACTATAGCTCACTACCACCTTAAACTCTTGGGGATCAAGTGATTCTCTCACCTCAGCCTCCTGAGTAGCTGGGACTACAGGCACTTGCCAGCATGTTGAGCTTCAGTGAGTTTTGAATATGTGGGTTACAGCCATTGATATGTTTTGTATTAGAAATTTAAAGTGACTATTTTCTTTTTTGAGACTGAGTCTTGCTCTGTTTCCCAGGCTGGAGTACAGTGGTGCGATCTCCGCTTACTTCAACTTCCCTTACTTCAGCTTCCACCTTCCGGGCTCAAGTGATTCTCCTGCCTCAGGCTCCTGAGTATCTGGGACCACAGGTGCATGCCACCATGCCTGGCTAATTTTTGTATTTTTAGCATAGAGCGGGTTTCACCATGTTGACCAGGTTTGTCTTGTACTCCTGACCTGAAGAGATCACTCACCCTGGCCTCCTCTAATCCTTGCCTGGGATTAGAGGCATGAGCCACCATGCCAGGCAAAAACCGACTATTTTAAAAAAGTATTCATTAATTCATTCAAGGATAATATAAACCCATTACATGTTAACATAATTAACATATTTTCATGTAACATAACTGTATTTTCTGAAACAAAATAAAATAGAACTATGGCATAGTTTTATAATCTTGCAAATTCCCTATCTGCTTCTGCATGTGTCTGTTGCAAGTAGTTTTTGGAAAACTCTACTTTACACATATGAGAATGAAAGTGAAAAGGGCAATAACATCTTGGTATTTTAGTCAAAACAGTTTTGACCTGATGGAACCCCCTTCAACATCTTGAGGGTCTCCAAGAACCCCCAGACCATACTTTAATAAGCTGCCGTACTACATATTTAAGCATGAAATTAATCTCTATCACTCTCACAGAACTTATGTTGTCAGACTAAATCTCTTACATGCCTTATGTCATTCAAGCTCACCACAACCCTATGAGATAGCTACTTTTATTGCCTCCATTTTCTACATAAGGAAACTGAGGAACAGAGAGGAACAAAGAACTATAGAACATAGAGGTATGATGGGCGGAACTCAGTGATGAAGCTGGGGCTCAATCCAGGTGTGTCTGATGATAGAGATGATGCTTACATCCACTGCTTAACTTGTCTCCTAAAGTATCACACAAGGAATAAAGTTCATTACCTACTTTTTTTTTTTGATATGGGGTTTGACTGTGTTGCCCAGGCTGGTCTTGAACTCTTGAGGTCAAGCCATCCACCCACCTGGGCCTCCCAAAGGCCTGGGATTACAGACATGAGCCACTGCACCTGGCCCATTACCTACTTTTCAAAGTTCCATTGAGTAAGAAAAATTTGATCATCTCTTGAAGAGATCCTTTACGAAATAACTTCTAATCCAGCTCCTACTACTGTTCTTCTGCCACAGCTGAAATTATCCCATCCCAAGGCAGGCCTTAGTTTTTTGGAATGATGGCAAATGGCAGGGATGGCAGATGCACTGTGAGAATTTGGGAGCGAAAGAGAAGAATGTGTATGGAAGATCTGGCCAGGATATTGCAGTCTTTGAAATGAGTCCAAAAGTGTCGGGGGAGGAAAAGTAAAAAGTTGGTTGGTGTTTCCAGTAAACCAGAAATGTGAGCTGCCACAGCCCACAGGATTCACTACTTCCCCAAAGACTCCCTCCTCCCTGCACAGATGTAGTGGCACAAATTAATAGCTTTTCTCTCATACGTGGAGGTCAGCCAGCAGACCTGAGCACTACCTATCACTGTACTTATGGGAAATAATGGATTACGGACATCATTATTATCAGATTATCCAGGGATAGAACAGACATTAACTGTGACATCATCATCATTTATTGAAGAAAAATTTCTCAGAGTTTTATAAATAAAACTCTCTATATAATCTCTACTTTCTACTACCTCGTACCATGTATATGAACTTCTTAGTGTAGCTGCTATAGAATTCTTTCAAAAATTACAGCATCCTGAAAAGATCCTGAAAAGCCAAAGATCACCTGGCTTTTCTCCAGAATTGAAATACTATAGTAAAAAGAGCATGAGCTTTGGAGCCATAGAGATCGAGGTTTAACGGCTGGTCCTGCCAGTGAGGAATTATATAGTCTCAGGTAAATGACTATCCCTTCTGAGCTTCAGTTTTCCCATTTGCAGATGGAAGAAGACAAAGTTGTCCTCATAGGAACATTGTGAGGCTGAGATGAGACTCTTAAAAAAAAAAAGGGCACAGTCAAAGACATATGTTAAAAACATTTTACTTCTCTTTTCCTTTCTATGTACAGTGACCATGCAATTTATCACTGGGAATGGAAGACTGAGAACAAAGAGACGCTCAGTAAATAATTATGCCTGGACAACAGACATAAACTGGATCATCCTGGGCAAATCAAGTGCATAATCACTTGATCTCTGAGTAAAACATTTTGGAAGACAAGCAGATATTGGCACAGCTATAGGTATGTAATGTCAAAGTGGTGCTTCATCTCCGTCATTAAAAATACTTTACTTTTTAGAACAGTTTTAAATTTACAGGAAAATTGAGCAGAGTTCCCATATAACATTATTCCTACAAACCTAGTTTCTTCTATTAACATTTTGTATTGTATAATACGTTGGTAACAATTAATGAACCAATGCTGATATGTTATTAACAAAAGTCTTTTTCACATAAAAATCTTCAGTTAGAAAATAAGCCCATAACTTCCCAAATACAATGTCTGTGTTTGTGCATAATGAGGGAATGGGAGGAAGGGAGGATGGAACATGAAATCCAGTGTTTAAAACCAAACACGTCATCTCTAGACTTTGAGAGTCTATCAGATTTTCCTGCTGTCATCTCTCTTTTCTGTTTTCAAAACGCTCATTGCTCATGTCACCCACATTTGAAAGTTTGATGGCGTCTTTTGCTCTTTCTTACTGCTTAAGTATAAGCCGTCATCACGTGGCAATGTTTTGTTTTGTTTATACCATTGTAAAGTTGGAGCAAGGGAAAAAGAGACTGCTTGAACATCTTGCCAAATGTAACTTTGTATGATGCTGCCACACTGGAACATATACAACTGAATCTTTTGGGTTTTTTCTTTTTCTCTTTCTTTCTTTTGACGAAGTATCACTCTTGTCCAGGCTGGAGTGCGGTGGCCTGATCTTGGCTCACTGCAACCTCCACCTAACAGGTTCAAACCATTCCCCTGCCTCAGCCTCCAGAGTAGCTGGGACTACAGGCATGTGCCCCCATGCCTGGCTCATTTAAAAATTTTTTTTTTTAGTAGAGACGGAGTTTCACTATGTTGGCCAGGCTGGTCTTGAACCCCTGATCTCATGATCTACCTGCCTCGGCCTCCCAAAGCTCTGGGATTACAGTTGTGAGCCAACACGCCTGGCTGAATCTTTTGGTTCTTAAAGAAATTATTATAGCAATGGACTTTATATAACTTGTCCTTCAAGATTAAAAAAAAAAAAACCTCTTACAAAGGCTGCTTGATTATGTTGTCAAAAGTCTTCCCCACTTGCTAGGGGAAAGAATATTATCTGCAGTGTCAAGTACTATAATACACATTAGCTAGATAAATAGATGGATTTTCTATTAGCAATTTTCTATTAATGATTTGGCATTCATTAGTTGATCGGATTAACCAGCTAAAACCTTGGAAGATAGGCAAAAAACTCGCTTCCCAGCCTTCCACTTGGCCTCCCTCCAAGCAATCTTCTTTGACGATGATACCCAGGATATAGAGTCTTTTAAAATGCAAAGCTAATCAAGTTACTTCTCCATGTAAAATCCTTCAACATTTCTTATTACGTATTTCTTATTATTTCTAAACAGTTGTTAGTGATTTGCCTCCAACTCACTTTTTTCAGCCTCTCACGTCCTTGGTCTCCTTCAAAAGCACCATTGTATCATCATTCCGTGGTGACCCTGCTCTCTCTTGCACATGCTGGAAAACCTGATTGTCATCCAATAATTTTCTTTCTTATCTTCAAACAACTGAAGCTGTGCCTCCTCTCTAAAGCTTATACCACTTATAAAAACTTAGTTTATGTATTTATTAAACAAGAATTTCTACCAGCAGTCACTCTAGGGGCTGGGGATGCTACTGTGATCAATATAGCTCAAGTTCTGATTCTCAAGAAGATTATAGACTAGCACAGGGGAAATGCGGTGGAAGGGAGGCTTTTCATGGGCTAAATACATAATAATAAGTAAATTATAAATTAACAAACAAGAGAATTTCCTAAGCAGCCAGGCACAGTGACTCATGTCTGTAATCCAGGACTTTGAGTGCCCAAGGTGGTAGGCCAGAAGTTTGAGACCAGCCTGGGCAACACAGAGACTCTGTCTCTACAAAATATATATAAAAAAATTAACTGAGGCTGCTGTGAGCTGTGATTGCTCTACTGGACTCAAGCCTGGGTGACAGAGTGAGTCGCTATTTCAATAAAAATGAAAAAAAGAAATTAAAAAATGGCAACATAATAGAGAGAAACTAGGGGAAGGTTAAGGATGATAGGCAGAATAACAAGCCCCCAAAGATGTCCACATCCCAACCCCAGAAACATGTGAATATGTTCCCTTATATGGCAAAGGATTTTGCTGATGTGATTAAAGTTAAGTTTAAAATGGGCAAATTATGCTAGATTATTCAGATGTTTGCCCTAATCAGAAGTCCTATAAAATGGAGAACTTTTCTCAGCTTTCATCAGAGAGAGAAGAGTTGGATGAGAAAGAGAGTATGATGGTGATGGAAGAGACAGAAAATGCAGTATTGCTGGCTTTGAAGATGATGGGAAGGGGCCACAAGCCAAGGTATGCAGTGTCTTAGAAATGTCACCCCAAAATACACCTCCTTGTTATAAAAATTGTTGCTGAGCTAAAGATAATTAAGAAACAGCAGTGGAGGAATTCTCTCTCTTTCTTCCCACCTTTCTGCTTAAAGATAGGATATAAATTCTCCTTTACTAGAGACAATGCTTGTTAGTCCAGAGAGGGGTCCAAAGGAATCAACAAACCTTGCTCCATTAGTGTCTTCCCATATATTTATGCTGCCATGGTTTCCACCTTTGGAAGCCTAAAACCACTTTCCTTTGCCCTGTCTTGTGTTGCTCTTTTTGAAGATGCCAAATAAGCCAGCGTTCTAAGCTACTGCCTTGAGTTACCGTAGTTATTCCTTATCCACAGTTACCTGCTGTCAACTATGATTCAAAAAAGGTGAGTATAGACCAGGCATGATGGCTCATGTCTGTAATCTCAGCACTTTGGGAGGCCGAGGCTGGCAGATCACTTGAGGCCACAGTTTCAACACCAGCCTGGCCAATATGGTGAAATTCTGTCTCTACTAAAAATACAAAAATTAGCCAGGTGTGGTGGCGTGTTCCTGTAACCTCAGCTACTTGGACAGCTGAGATTAAGAGAATCACTTGAACCTGGGAGGCAGAGGTTGCAATGAGCCAAGACACCCAGCCATCAAGAATGCTTCGTGGACAGGACTTCTGTTGTGGCACTTTACGTTGTGATAGTGTGCGCAGACAGTAGCCCCTCACTTCACTGCACGTCTGGAGATCCTTATCAATAGGAACTGGTAAGTCTCATTCATCTCTGAGGCCCTGCACAAAGTAACTGTAGTACCTCAAACATAGAAATCTCACAAATGTGTAGCTGCTGGCCATGATGTGTGAGATTCTTTAGAAAAACAACAATAGAAAGACCAATCTCTGTTGCTTTGGGATTTTTGACTACTGAGAGCTCCTTGAATTTTAAAATATAAATGTTTCATCATTTGGGTAATTATTTTATGGCACATTAAAAGGAAATAATCTGTGGTAGTATGTGAATCAGAGAAATTCAGGTGATTAAAAAAATGGCTTGCTGTGTGTGTGGTGGCTCATGCTTGTAATACCAAGGCTTTGGGAGGCCAAGACAGGAGGATCACTTGAAATCAAGAGTCTGAGACCAGCCTGGGCAACATAGTGAGGCATTGTCTCTACAAAATAAAAATAAAAGAAATTAGTGAGCATGGTGGCAGGTGACTGTAGTCCCAGCTACACCAGAAGCTGAGGTGGGAGGATAGCTTGAGCCCAGGAGTTTGTCACTTGTGGTGAGCCATGATCGTGCTACTGCTCTCCAGCCTGGGTGACAGGGTGAGACCCTGTCTCTAAAAAAACAAAAAAAACTTAAAAATTAAAAAAATATATAGTTGACTTGAGTCCCCAGTAGGAATTTTCTCAGCACTGCTACCATAATCAGGGATAGTTCTAACTTTAACAGTGGCAGACCTTAGGTATTTATCAGACTTAAACAGGCTTCTGCCTCCAGAGGCTACATTCTTAAATACCAGGCTATACCCGCTCCATATTCTTTCCCCAAGTGGGACACAACCCAAAGTTAAACATTAAAACTTTCAGGAAAAATGCCAGAGAATTCCTGTCTGATCATTAAAGGCAGTTAAAAGTTCAACTGTACAACAGGTCAGGCGACTTTTTTTCTCTATATAGTTACCTTCCTGGATTAAAGATTACCTCTTCAAAAATATACTTTTGGTGGGGCAAAAGGGTGGACCTAAGAAGGCATACCTTTCCTCAACTTGTCTGTTAAAAAACAACTAGCTTGTTTTCTATTGTTAGAACAGAAAGAGAAAGTGCAGCTGCTTTTGTCACTGATGGATGAAGTAAAATATTTTAAATTTAAAGAATTTATTTCAGTTTTACATTTGAACTGCCTTCTAAGACAGTTCCAATTTGTGATGTAATCTCCAAATATTTATTTTTTGTCTCTAATTTGAAGTACTCTGGCACCATCTTTGATTTAGATGGGTAGTTTGTATATTCAACCAGTCAATGCTAAATTACTTTCAATAAAATTCATTCAGACTGCCACTGTCATTGAAGATAACAGTGTGAGATATGTATATATTTTCTGCCTGATTCAATTGCCTGAGATATTCGAGATCGATCTGAGGAAAGTAAATGGAAAAAGTAAAATCCACACAGGAAAATAAATACCTTTATTTTTAATTTGTTATGTGTACAGTGGTTCTCATCCATTAGTTATTCTATTTAAATTATAATCAATTGAAACAAAAAATGGGTATCTTTTGAGACTGGCACTGCTGTGTGGATGAAACAGAAGCAGCAGAAATGAAAAAATACTATTGAGTTCTTAGTTCTTTTATTGACTCACTGGACAGCACTGTGGATAAATTACATCCCATCGTATTAGTTTGTCCTATCACTGACATAAAAGGGTAAGGGCAAAATCTTGTGACTATGACTTCCTGATAGGCATCAGTACCCATTTATTCATGAAACACTTACTGCACATCAGACATTGTTTTAAATATATTTGGAGTTGCAAATATAAATCTCAATTGAATCCTAACCTTAAAACTGTTCCTTGCTATTCACAGAGGGTTGGTTCCAGGACGCCCCGACAGATATCAAAATCTGCAGATTTTGATAAAAATTATCATATAATTTTTTGCATATAATTATATGCAAATACTATGCCATTTTATATAAGGATTTTTATATAAAATCTTTTAATATAAATTTTTATATAAAACCTTTTTATATAATTTTTTTTAAAAATTTTTTTTATAAAATTTTTAATAAAATCTTTTTATATAAAAATCCTTATATAAAATGGCATAGTATTTGCATATAATGTATGCACAGCCCCCTGTATACTTTAAATCATCTCTAGATTACTTATAATATCTAATACAATGGAAATGCTATGTAAATAGTTGTTATAGGGTACAATTTTAAATTTGTATTATTTTTAGTTGTCTTATTGTTATTTTTTATTATTGATTTTTTTCAAATATTTTTGATTCATGGTTGGTTGAATTGGTATGGAAGGCCAACTGCACTGCAATATTATAATGGTGTAATTATATACTACTGTGATAGTGATAAATGTAAGTAAGTGTTCTATAAATATAAACTGCTATAAATAAAAGTTGTAATTATAGCCATTTCATATGCTATAATTACATATGCATATGTTACTCTTCTGCATTATTTGAAACCTAAATCTAAATCCACCTCCTCAGTGAAGCCTTCCCTGAATCCCCCAGGCTGAGTAAGTTGTCTATCCTCTGTGCACACATAAATTTGGAATTTGAATCGATGTAGTCTTCCTCTGTATAAATGCAGTGGATGTTTTTCTCCCTTACTACATTTGAAGCTCCATAGAGAAGAAACTGTGTCTCAGTTCTTTTTGTACCTTCACCATGCCTAGGCCAAGGAAAGATGGCAGTCGTGTTTGTTAAATGAGCACATAAGTGAATCAATAAATGATACAAGGTAGAAAGAGTATTTGAGGGGATTAGGTGAAATAATTTAAAAAGGCCAGGTGTGGGAGAGCTTTGAGTTACGGGTAACAGAATTCTGGAGTACATGTGAAAAACCGAAAGAGCATAGATTTTTATGTGACCTTAGGAAAGCTAATAGTAATAGCTAACATTTGTTGAGTGCTTAGTTACATGCCAGGCACTGTTCTACCTGATCTTATTTACTCCTCACAGTAAGTGGATCCAGTTATTCCCATATTACTAAAGAGGAAGCTGAGCACAGAGAGGTGTCAATAAGACTGCACAGCCAGCCAATGGGAAGCCATGATTGAAATCTAGACATCTTTTTTTGAGAAGGAGTCTCACTCTGTTGCCCAGGCTGGAGTGCAATGGTGGTTTCTCAGCTCACTGCAACCTCCACCTCCTGGGTTCAAGTGATTCTCATGCCTCAGTCACCCAAGTTATAGGCACAGTCCACCATGTCTGGCTCAGTTTTTGTATTTTTAGCAGAGACAGGGTTTCACCATGTTGGCCATACTGGTCTTGAACTCCTGGCCTCAAGCAATCCACCTGCCTTGGCCTCTGAAAGTGCTGGGATTACAGGCATGAGACGCTGTGCCTGGCCAGAAGTCTAAACATTTTTAATTGCTGTTACAGAGCTGCCTTTAGTTAGCTCTATCTAGGCAATTTATCTAAGCCTTAATTTTCATCACCCTAAAATGGGATCTGTTATCAGATTGTTGTGATTATTCAATAAAGTGTATACCTGTTTAGTATAGCATACAGCAAAATATATATCTCAATAAATGTTACTTCCTCTTTTTTAATCAGTTGAAGGTTTTGAAAAGTGGGTGAATAGGATACATAACAAGATGAGCACTATCCTTTTCATATCATCAAAAGAAGACTTGGAAATGTTTCCCTGGACTAATACAGCATTGGAATGTCCACTGTGAAATCATGTGAATTGGCATTACAGGAAGCCTAGAGGGTAGGATGTGCAAGAGACATGAAAAGGGTCAGCCTGATCCTTAGCATATATGTTGATTGGTTCCATAGAAAACGCATGAAAGCTTAGGCAGACTATTGCTTGAGTGAAGTCAGAATGGTGAGCCTCAAATTTGGATAGAAGCCTCTGGGGAGTCTGGATTTAGTAGGATTATCCTTACCAGTCATTTCCAGTTACATAGTGAGCCTCTATAATTAAGCAGGTGAAGAGGGCAAACGAACAGAGTTCCTTTTACACTTCACAATGAAAATCTGCTTCAGAAGAATTCAGAGTCACCACAGTATTTATGTCTGTAATCCTCTGATAGAACATGTAAACATGGTCAAATACTATTCTGAATGCTTCTGTGATGGTATTTTTGGATAGGATTTACATTTTTGGTTGGCTTTGGGTTAAGGAGATTACCCTGTATAATATGGATGAGCCTTATGTAATCAGCTGAAGTCCTAGAAGAAACAAAAGACTGACCTATCATAATCAAGAGGGAATTCTGCCAACAGTCTGCCTTAGGTGTTAAATGTAGTGTGGGCTCTTCCCCAGTCTAAAGCCTGCCTGCCCACCCTGAAGATTCTGGACTTGCCTGCCTCCATAATCACATGAGCCAATCCCTAAAATAAATCTCTTTCTCTTTACAGCCAGTCCTCTATTTACTATGGTTCAACTTAGAATTTTTAATTATGGTGTGAAAGTGGTACACATTCAATAGAAACCATACTTTGAATTTTGAATTTAGATCTTTTCCCAAGCTAGCAATATGTGGTACAGCACTCTTTCCTAATGCTGGGTAGCAGCAGCCAGCCATGACTCCCAATCAGCCATACAAACACAAAAATAAACAGCTAGTACTCGATAGTAGACTGTATTGCCAGATGATTTTGCCCAACTTTAGGCCAAGGTAAGTGTTCTGAGTGTTTTTAAGTATGTTTAGTACGTTTTCACACAGCTATAAAGAACTACCTGAGACTGAATAATTTATAAAGAAAGAGGTTTAATTGACTCACTTCCACAGGCTGTACGGGAGGCATGGCTGGGGAGTTCTCAGGAAACTTAACAATCATAGTGGAAGGGCGAAGAGGAAGCAAGCATATCTTCACATGGTGGCAGCAGAGAGAAAGCTAGGGGAGGTGCTACATACTTTTAAATAACCAGATCTTGTGAGAACTCTATCACGAGACAGCACTAGGGAAATGGTGCTAAACCATTAGAAACCACCCATATAATCGATCCCCTCACCTCCCACCAGGCCCTGCCTCCAACACTGAGAATTACAATTTAACATGAGACCTAGGTGGGGACACAGAGCCAAACCATATCAGTGGGCTAGGCAAAGTTATGAGGTTGGGTAGGTTAGGTGTATTAAATGCACTTTTGACTTACAATATTTTCAGCATGTGATGGGTTTAGTGCGATATAACTCCATCGTAACTGGATGAGCATCTCTCTCTATATACACCCTATTGGTTCTGTTTCTCTGGGAGAACACTGACTAATACACAGGCATTCTCTGATTTTTTATTCAATGATTAAAGAATGAAACTTTGTGGTAGTAAAATGTATATTATTGTTAAAACACTGAAGATATATTTAGGTACAATCTCAAACTTATTTCCCACTGCAAAACCAAATGATTCATCATCTTTGTTTTGTTCATTCAGATGTAATTTAAAAATCTATGTTTATATTTATTGGAAATGGATAGCAGTCAACTTAATAAGTTATAAATTAGCCTTAAATTTCTCACTGAAAACACCTCTAGGCCATAGGATGGGAAATGTGGAATAGCAAGGAGCTGTCAGTGTCCTTTTGGAGAAGAAATTGCTGAGGCCAAAGTCCTTCTAGTACAGCTTTTTGGCATTTGGTTTTTCTGATTTACTTGCCACTCAAAAAGTGCTTAAGATTGTTTTAAGACCACATAAAATCAACTTAGGTTTTAGGAAAATGTTTCCATTTACCTTAAAAGTTCAAAATAAATTGTTACAGAGAACAACTAAAATGGAGAATAGAGAATGGAGAGGAATAGACTTCTGAAGACAAAAATTCCATTTACCTGTGATTTTGAGGGGGGTCAATCTTAGCGATTAGTGATGTTATCTTAGTACTTCTCAAACTGAGGTGGTAATCCGTGAATATATGGAAAGTTATAGGATAAATGCAGTCCACTTTTCCCTAAGGACAATTTTTCAGTTTTATTTGAAAAGATTATAAAATGTGCCTGGTCAGCGACTCAAAACTAATATTTCATATTAAAACAAAAATCAGGCGGGGCGCGGTGGCTCAGCCTGTAATCCCAGCACTTTGGGAGGCCGAGGCGGGTGGATCACGAGGTCAAGAGATCGAGACCATCCTGGTCAACATGGTGAAACCCCGTCTCTACTAAAAATAAAAAAAAAAACATTAGCTGGGCATGGTGGCGTGTGCCTGTAATCCCAGCTACTCAGGAGGTTGAGGCAGGAGAATTGCCTAAACCCAGGAGGTGGAGGTTGTGGTGAGCCGAGATCACGCCATTGCACTCCAGCCTGGGTAACGAGTGAAACTCCGTCTCAAAAAAAAAAACCAAAAACAAAAATCAACAGTTTATGGAACAGAATGCAAAACTTGCAAAAATTTTTTTTATAAAACTTTGAAGGAAGTTTGCACTTACAAATGAATGGCTTCCATTGGTTCCTAGCCACTATCTACTCTGTTATATAGGTTAAGGCTGTACTACACTGTCCTCAGCAGTACACTTTTGGTGGAAAACGTTTCAAAATCACGGTTTTGAAATAGACTGACTAAAGAAGGTGACAAGCACTGAAGAAAAGAGAAGAGAATCAGCTCCATTTGAGAGCTCCCTGCCCTTCTTTGAACTAGAAAACTCTCAAAGATGAGGCAATAGAAAGTAAAAGCTATGAACAGAGTGGTTTAATGAGACTATTTTTTTGTTTGTTTGTTTTTGCTTTTGTTTTCCCATAAATGTCATCTTTTTGGTAAGTGTTATTACTACAGCCTTATTTTTTTAGTTTTGATTTCGAGAACTTTATTGAGAATGTCTTATTCCAAGTGTCTACATGAGTAATCATAATTACTCTTCTCAACTTTGAGACAGACCTAATAAATAATGTAGTAAACAGCATGGATATACCCTCAGGTCTCGAAAACCTATGGTTTTGGCACAATGCCATCCCAACTTCGACCATCTTCATCCTCCTGCTTTAACCAGGAAAACATATTTACTGGGCAATAGACATGTCAGAAGTGAAGGTATTCACACCCAAATAATACTGTGCTGCTGTTTTCAAAGCAATCCATGTTTCATGAGCCTGCAAGAAAAGGAAACACAAGTCATCATCTCTGAGTATGTAGAACACATCTTGCATCAGTTATTCTGATTATCATACAGATATTCCGAAAAGATGAGAATATAATGGAAGAATTATACCAAATAGAGTTTGATTTTCATACCTTTAATTATCTGTTTATTTCAATGTTCAAGTGTTTTTGCAATGTTTGTGTGGCCACAGTATAAACTAATGTAGTAGAGTCTTGTTACATTACGTAGTGCCTGTCAGTTGGTACAAAACTCTTCTACAGGTAGAGGCAGGAGTGTACCTGAAAATGTCAACATTCTATAAAGAAGACATAGTCTACCAGCCTATTCATTACTTAATTGAATGGATGCTTTCACTTATTCTTTGGGAAGAATAAACAAATGTCTTGTTTTAGCAATGCTAAATGATACCTATTGGACAAAACAGCCATAAAACTAGATGCATTATTCAGTTAGTGGTTTTCACCAGCAATGGCTAAACAAGCAGATCCTGGTAGACCTGTTAAGACCCAGTCATGTAGAGTAAGGACAGGGTCAAGGCTCATGAAAACAAGAACATTCAACTTCTGATGATGTTATACAATCCTCATGCCTGATGATAATCAGAGCCTGATATATGTGGAAATAAAGAAAGAATAAGTGAAAGCATCCTTCCATTCATTCATTCATTATATAGCTTTGTTTCCTAAATTGCTAAATTGTAAGAGGGAGATCATGAATAATTGAAGTCCTCAGATAATTCAGCAATTTCATTTGGCCTGGAGTTTTAACATCATCTTCTATCAGAAAAGTAAACGTAGAATAAAAAAGGCCAATGCAAGTTTCTTCTTTATTTCTCTTACAGCGAGAATGCGAATGAATAGGAAAATGTACAAAAGGCAAGCAAATGGAGGAACAACATTAAAGCCTTGGATAATTATCACAGAGGAAATTCAGCTACTGAACAACTGAAAGTGAACTAAAGTCTGACCACTATCCATTCCTCCATCTACATAAACATGTAATAATTTATTAAGCTTTGACTATATAACAGTCATTTTGCTAGTTTCTGAGAATTTACCTTGAAGGATAAGATACAGACCCTACGTTTATAGTCTAGGTAGGTAGGTTGGGTAGACAAAACAGGTAATTCCAACTGACATTTTGAGAGCTATCCACATGTGAAACAGCATGAAAATGGAGAGACGGAAAGACAAATGTCACCATGAGAAGGGAAAGGCTTCAAAGGGGACAGGGCATTTGAGTTTAGTCTATAAGCAAGAGGCAGAGTTTACTAGGCAAAAACCAGTTCATGGAGAGGAAAAAGCAGACATAGCTCAAGAGTGTCTAGCGAGGAAAAATCAGGGGTAGGCTAGTGGTGTGGTTAATTAGTGGTCGGCTAATGCAATGACTACTTAAAAAGATAAATGATGAAGGACCATTTGTTTCTAATACAAATACCTGATTGGCCAGTGTGTTTTTCCACACATTTGAACTGTGATCTGGGTCCCAGAAATCCGGCAAATTTACGTGTCTTTTGAGACGTAGGAACTGGTTTGCAGGGTCCTCCAACAAAAATGGTGCTCCCAACGCTCCTGCAATTTAGAGTCCAAGAGCAAATCATCTTTTAGAGCAACAGTTTACATCTCAATGTTTCCTCTTCAAGAGAGACCGCTGTGGTCTTTGGTAGGCTGGGGGCCTGAGGAGAAAACTCTGGAAAAGCTAAGCTCTGAATGAAACAGTTAATCCTTGGCCCTTTGTCACCACTGTATGCTCACCACTCAATTTGACCTGCATTTAGTTCATCTTGGAAGCCAGTGCTATGTGGTGATCGCAGCAGGGTTTCAGAGCTTCCATATATGCATCGGGACCTGGATTCAAATTCGAGCCCTATCACTTTTCTGGGAAAGTTGCTTGATATCTTTGCATTTTAGTTTTCTTGCATGTTAAGGGGTATAATAATACACACACACTTGCTGTAAGGACTGGATAAATCAATGGATATAAACCATCTGTCAAACTAGGCAGACAACTATCTTATTCTTGCTTTCCTAGCCCTCCAAAATAGAACTGATCTTTTTGTTTAAACTAGACTGTTCCCAAATCTGACACTGTGGTTTAGATTGTTGGTACTGATCGATTCATCATCAAATCAAAGCACCTTGTATTTGCATCTCCTTCCTACTCCTGGATTAAAAAGAAAAAAAGAAATCATAATTTTAAAAATCTAGACTTTTTGAAGATCTTGAAATTTTAACAATCGGTGTTGTATTTTCATTCTCAAGTAAAACACAACTGTGTTCAGAATTGTAACTTGAATCAATGCAAAGGAAGAGCACATTTTCTCCTGACCTATAGGATAGGACAACAATACAATCTGTTCATTGTGATAAACATTTATTACAACATCTAATTGTGAGTAATGTTACATTAGGCACTTAACAACCTAATTATTAGCAGTCCTCTATTGGCCAACCCTCTGTATGAACCTGGGTTATAGCAAGCTATACAGTATGAAAATTCGCCTCTATAGGGTTTTCTGTTTAGTTGGGATCCAGGGTCAAAGATAAAAGACAAACTGAGGCAACACAGGATTTGATTGCACTAAAGGAATTTAGGAGAAGGTGTTGTTATTGAGCACTAAGACACTGAGGTACAAGTAGACGTTTTCACGGTCAAGGAAGTTGTTTCACCTGCTCCTTGAAAGAAAAATTAGATTTAGCTGGATGGGAGAAGGGGAAACATTTTTTTAAAATTTAAGCCAGAGAAATGATGTGTTTTACTATCTCAAAACAATAGTCAGAAGTGGCTAGATAGAAGAGTTTTATATAAAAAATAATAATATTAGTTAACATTTAAACTTAGAAGATATTGGTGACAGATCCCAGAAGTAATACCGTTCTGCTGCTAGCTAATCCAGTTTAGCATAATCCAACAAGCATATCTGTGGAAACCATCTTTTAAGGTGGCTCCCAAAGATTACTACCTCCGGCTATTCATATTCTTGTGTAGTAGTCCCCTTTTTCATTTAATAGGGTTGACCTAAGTAACCATAGGCTACTGTGGAATGACTATGTGCAATTTTTGTGGCTAGGACATAAAAGACATTACAGCTTCTGCCTTGCCCCTCTTTTGGACCACTTGCTCTGAGAAAAGTCAGCTGCCATGTTGTGAGGGCACTCAAGCAGCCCTGAGGGAGAAGATCACATGACAAGGGAATGCCGCCTCCCACCAACAGCCAGGTAAGTGAGCCATCTGGGAACCTGATGTTTTTGCTCCAGTCAAGCCTTCAGATGACTGCAGCCCCCACTGACATCTTTACTGCATCATCATAAAAAATCCAGAGCCACAACCACTGAGCTAAGCTACTCCCAAATTCATGACCCTGCAGCTGCAATAATGTTAGTTGTTTTAAGTTGTTAAGTTTTGGAAAAATTAGTTATGCAGTAGTAGATAACTTATAGAATGCATTATATGTACTTACTGATGTCAAGGTAAATTGCTAATCACAGGAGCTGGGACTAAGTTGAGGCAAGTGAGACACCTAGGATAGGGCACAAAATACAAGAAACTCACTTTCAGGGTTATATAAATTTTGTGCCATAAGTTCTCCACTTCCCTCACCCTAGTCCCTGCTTTGATTATCATCACCGCATGGAAAGATAAACAAAAATAACTCTTGCTAATCACTACTGCATGCAAAGATAGACAGCAAATAACCCTTGCCATTAAATCATTCACATTATAGTCAGAGTTCATATATAATTATCAGAAGACATGTTGTGATCAGACCATCCATAGTTGGAGCAATTACTTTTGATAAAATGTCATGGAGACCTCACAGAGAAATTCATTTTGAATTGGGCTTCAAAGATATGTTACGTCTCAACAATGAGGATGAAGGAAGTGGAAGCAAAGCACATATATTCCAGGCTGAAGGAGACCGGAGAGTTAAGGAATGGAGGAGCAAAGGAAGATTCAGGGTTGGTGACTTTCGCTTTGCCAAAACGATTGAAAGGTAGGGTTGTAGTGTAGATGTGGTCAGAGAGAACATTGGAAAAGTAAGTTGGAGCTTGATTCTGAATGATTTTAACTTTTATAGCAGGGAGTTTGGACTTCACTTTAAATAATTAATGATCATTTCTGAATAAGAAAATGATAGGAAGGACCAGATGTACTTTTTAAAAACATTGTTTGTATTGTGGTAAAAAATACGTAACATAAAACATGCCATTTGAACCAGCTTTGAGTGTACAATTCAGTGGTATTAGGTATATTTACAATGTTTTGTAACCAGCACCACTATCCATCTCCAGGACTATTTCATTGTCACAAACAGAAACTCTTACTCTTTAAACAACTCCCCATCAACCCCTACCCAACTGCTGGTAACTACTATTCTACATTCTTTTCCTATGAATTTGCCTGTTCTAAGCACCACATGTAAGTGGAATCATACACTATGTCTGGCTTATTTCACATAGCATAATATCATCAAAGTTCTTCCACATTGTGCCATCAGTATTTCATTCCTTTTTAAAACTGAATACAACTTATGTATTTAATATATATGTATATATACCACATTTTGTTTATTCATTCACAGATTTACTCTGAAAGACCCTTTTGTCAGTTGTGTAAGGACAGACAGTAAAAGGAAGAGAAGAGCAAGGGACATGAGATCAGAGTCTATTCAATAGTCCAGATGAGAGATAAGGAGGGCCTGAATCTGGTGAATGTCGGGTGGGAAGACAGGATTGATTTGAGGAAGATGGGAAGAAGGAACCCACGTTCATTTGGGCTGACCAGTGTGAACTAACCAGCTTTGATTTTTTGCTTTTAGATGAAACGCACTAATGGGTCACTTTTCAGATTTCTCATCATTCTCTTTGAAGAAAAGGTGTTAGTTACAGTGTTACATATTTTATGTGTTATTATTCTGTTAATAAATCAGTGTTTTTTTCAAAACAAAATTAGTGGGTATGCAAAATAGATCCAATTCCATCAATAAACAATAAATAGCTCTAAGTGATGCTTAGGATATAATTTATAGCTATATAGTGAATCTGTGGTAATTGCTTAAGATAGTGTTAATTGATTTAAAAGTAAATGCTTTAAAAGTAAAACCAGAATTTTGTACCATAGTCATCCTGGTGCATTATATGATCACTAAGAAAAAAAAAATGCTATTACATAAATCTTGGCAGAGAAGTATGCTTTAAAATATACACCATGGCTATTTTAAGCTCTAACAATTCTGTCTTTTGTAAGTCTTTTACCTTTTTGCTCCTGGAAAATGTTTTACCGATACAATCTCCTTCTCCTCCCTAGGACAAACCACTTACCTCAGCATTAAAAGCCCAACAGGCATCCAATAAATCTTAATTGATGGTGATGATAACATCACCCATGAGAGACACAGAAAGTAGTATTTATTATCCTACTTTACAAATTGAGAAAATTGACACGCAGAGCTGCAATGACTCACTCAAGGTCATATAGTAAGACAGTGGCAGGGCTGGAAATAAAAATGCAAGTAATATAGAAGGGCAGGCTATTATCCTCTCTGCTTGAGAAGTTTCTCCTCCCTTTTTCATTCTGCCTGATCAACCTTGAAAGTTAGTGAGAGCAAGACCAGGGTTTGCATTTGTGAACCTATTTAATATTGCTGGGTCTTGAAAACGGAACCCTGACTTTTATCGCTTTGTTGATTTTTAAATGAGTGTGTTTTTTTTTAAATGTAGGCAGTATCAACCAGGTTAATGCCTTTCTTAAACTTTATGATCATCAGCTATGAAAAATATCTTTCTCTCTTTCTTTATAACTCCCTACACACGCCCCTTTTTTCACCCCACATCATAGTCAACTTTAATAGGATCTGTAAATATTTTGTCTACTTATTTCTCGAATATCCTCTGCAGAAAATTCTGTACAGCAGAAACAAGGCAAACACTTAAGAGAATAAAGCAAACGCTATTTGGGATCACAGCTGTCCTTACACAAGCCTAGAAGGATCAGAGACCCAGCGTCTTCTCTTGGCCTTGTCAGTAACCAGCTGGGTCGTTGGCCACTTCTTATTCCTGCACTTCCGTTTTTTGGTCAGTGAAACAAATCTGGATTATGCAACCACTAAGATCTCTTCCAGATCTAATATTGTGATCTGGAATGTATTAATAACAAGTAGGTCATTAACCAAAAACTACTTTCTATGCGTGGTATCGTGTTATTGAAAGCACAGAGAATAAGCTAAGTGGGCAAGTTTCCTACTACTTTCTTTATTTTATTTTATTTTACTTTAGGTGCATACTATATCTGGCATTTCTCCCCAGGTTCCTAGTACTTTCAAGGAACTTATTGAAAAATTTAGCACTGTGACAGTCAGAAATAAGTGAAAGAGAGGTTAAAGTAGACTTACCCAGTAATTAAAGCAAAACAGATAAAGATGTACTCACATTATGAACAAAGGGGGGAGTGCCTACCATAGGCTAATGAGCAGTATGAGAATAACAAAAACTGCATCATTAGAAATGAAAGACTCTCTATGTTACTAGCACCCCTGGAAAGCTGAAAAAAACTTTCAACACAGTGGTTGGGGAAAAGACAATGTTCTAAATACTATACTTGTAACCTTGAAATGATACGTGTGGAAGAAACCTATATATAAAAAAGATCAGAAAGCCTAAGGTAAAATATGATACAGAATTAAAGGGCAGAGTCTGGTGGCAGATTTCTGTTTTCTCTGCTATAGAGGAAGCTCATTTAGAATAATCTCAGGACCCTGCTCGGCCTTTGTGTGCTCTGCTCCTGGGAAGGGTCAGTGCCTCAGTTAATTTGTAAATCCAAGAAGTATAACTTGGCTGTGTCCAGCTCAGCTCTTTCTTCTTCTCTTGAGAGTAAACTGCCCTCCTAGGACATGCTTTCTGTTCTGGTTCTGCAACTTGCAATTGGTTATAAATTCGACAAATTTAGGGGTCCAGTCATCAGGTCCTTTATGTACTTATTCTAAGCTACGTTGTCCAAATTAGCCCTTCTCAGGAATAAAGGAAATCGATTGGCTTCCATAATCATATTTCTTTATTTCCCAACTTGATCAAAACCAGGACAAAGATGAAGGGTGCTATTTGTTAGAGAGAGGTGAAGAAAGAGTAGCTTAGAGAACCCAATAGTCTGTTGTCTCGAAGCCTCACTAAAAAAGGAGGGAAAAAAAACTCAGTACAGGGCACTCTGGTAGGAGCTTGTCAATCCCAGAATGGCACAACTGTGAATTATTTCCCACATGTAGCCTTCAATGTCTGTATGTTTTTCAAATAAATGCAATGAGATTCAGTGGGGTCATAAGACATAAAATATCTGGGCAGATCCACAGAATAGGCCTACTACTGGCCATTTCCTTAGAGTCTAGGTAATACTGATATCCGTGGTATTACCTGATACCTAGTACTAGAGATGGAGAGTAAGCACTACAGACTTGCCTTAAGTTCAAAGATATTTATGTATGGGTGAAAAGATATTTATGTATGGGATGGTGAAAATAAAGCACTTCACACTCAGTATAAGTAGATAATATTTCTTGTTTACTATTTTTATTGGACTGCTGAGTCTCAGTTCTTGCCTTTAAAATATTTATTTTTTAGAAAAGATGAAATAACTGCCCAAAAAATTAGCAACACACACAAATTAAGTACTGAAATAAGGTATAAATGGTCACTAGGAATAAAGTACGAAAGAGGATCTAGAGAAAAGGATATATAAATGTCTTGGTAATGGTGTAAAAATTTCAAAGATTTCTGTAAATGTAGGATAAATTTTATGATTTTGTGAGAGACTAAAATACTCATATTTAGATTCATATTTTCTAAAACTTAAATATTCTCTGTGTTAAGTAAGTAATTTTTTTTTTTTGAGCAGAGTCTTGCTTTGTTGCCCAGGCCGAAGTGCAGTGGCACATGGTCTCAGTTCTCTGCAACATCTGCCTCTTGGGTTCAAGTGATTCTCATGGCTCAGCCTCCTGAGTAGCTGGGATTACAGACATGCGCCACCATGCCCGGCAAATTTTATACTTTTAGTAGAGACGGGGTTTATCCATGTTGGTCAGGCTGGTCTTGAACTCCTGACCTCATGATTCACCCATCTCAGCCTCTCAAAGTGCTAGGATTATAGGCGTGAACCACCGTGCCCCACCAAGTAATTAATTTTTGTGCACAATGGCATAGTTATTTTCTTTCTTTCCCCCTTACCTTTGGTCACTGATCCAAAACTGTGTGGTAGAAGACAGAAGAGTTATGGTTAGTAGAATGTATTCTCTTACTTTGTTTGAATTTGGATAAAAATTGGTGAGAAAAGGAGAGACAGAGACAGATAATGGAAGAGAAACAATTTGGGTTATGAGAGAAAAATGTGAAGAAGAAAAAGCAGAGAACAGAAGGCAAGAGATGGAGAGAGAAATCAAGAACAAAAAAATTTCAAGGAAAGAGAGAAAAATGAAGAGGGTTTACAAAAGACAAAAGGTGAAAAGCCACAGGACAGATAAAGGAAGTAACACAACAGAAGGCAAAGAGGATGAAAGGAAATTGGAAAAAATGGAGACAGGTGCTGAAATGTGAATTGGCTTTCATATCCAAGTGTGCTGTTCAGAGGTCTAACAGGGGCCTGACACGGTGCATGCCTGTAATCCCAGCACTTTGGGAGACCTAGGTGGGTGGATCACCTGAGGTTAGGAGTTCAAGACCAGCCTGGTCAATATGGTGAAACCCTATCTCTACTAAAAACATAAAAATTAGCCGGGTGTGGTGGCACACACCTGTAGTCCCTACTAAGGAGGCTGAGGTAGGTGAATTGCTCAAACCTGGGGAGTTGAGGTTGCAGTGATTGCAACATTGCATTCCAGCCTGGGTGACAGAGAGCAACCGTCTCAACACACGAAAACAAAACAAACAAAAAAACAAAGGTCTAACTGGATGCTTTCTAAGTGACTTTTTAACTCAGGAACTTCCACTTTACTGGCATTACAATTGCTGACACATTGAGTACTTTGAAAAGTAAACGGGGGAGGATCCAAGATGGCTGAATAGGAACAGCTCTGGAGTGCAGTTCCCAGCGAGAACAGCACAGAGGGTGAGTGCTCACCACATTTCCAAACAAGTTTTCACTGCCCACAGACCAGGAGATTCCCAGGCTGAAAACGCCACAAGTTTTTAGCACGGGGCTTTTAGCTGGTGTCGGGTCAGCACAGAAACTCACACAAGTCTGGGCGGCTGTTTCCAGTGGCGCCTGGAATGCCTGGGAGGCAGAGCCGTCTATCCAACTGAAAGGGAGAGGGTTGAGACAGGGAGCCAGGCAGTCTGGCTGTGCAGGTACCACCCCCACGAAACAAGCAATCTCAAACACTCTGGATTGAGAGTTTCGCAGCAAGTGCAGCTGGACTCAGGATGGTCCAGCTCAGCTAGGGGAAGGGCATCTCCCACTACCCAGGCAGTCTTGCCACTACCGGGGCAGTTCACACAGCAGCTGTGCAGAGCCTGTGGTAGCTCAGCAACACCTCTGCTGGCAGACTGTGACTAGACGACTCTGTCGGGGGGCAGGGCATCTATGAAAAAAGGCAGCAGCAGCACGACAAGAACTTATAAATAAAGCCAACCTTCCTAAGACAGAACACCTGGGAAAATAGGCGGTTATGAGTTCAGCTGCAGCAGACTTAAAGGTACCTGCCCAGCAGCTCTGCACAGAACGATGGAGCTCCCAACACAGCATTTGAGCTCCTATAACAAACAGACTGTCTCCTCAAGCAACTCCTTGACCCCCATATATCCAAAGAGACACCTCATAAAGGAGAGCTCAGGCCAACATCTGGCAGGTACCCTTAAGGGACGAGGATAGCAAAAGAAGAAACCAGTGGCAACCCTTGCTGTTCTGCAGCCGCCACAGGAGATCCCTATTAGAGCAGGGTCTGGAGTGGACCTCCAGTGGTCCTGCAGAGGGACCTGACTGTTAGAAGGAAAACTAAGAAGCAGAAAGAAATAGCTTCAACATCAACAAAAAGGACGTCCATTCAGAGACCCCATCCAAAAGTCACCAACTACAAAGGCCACAGTTAGATAAAGCCATTAAGATGGGAAGAGTCCAGAACAAAAAGGATGAAAACACCGAAAGGCAGAATGCCTCTCCCCCTGCAAGGGAGCACAAGGCCTCACCAGCTAGGGATCAAAGATGGATGGAGAATAAATCTGATGAATTTACAGAAACAGGCTTCAGAAGGTGGGCAATAACAAACTTCTCAGAGCTAAAAGAACATGTGCTAACCCAATGCTAAGAAACTAAGAACCTAGAAAAAAGGTTAGATGAGATGCTAACAAGAATAAACAGCTTAGAGAAGAATATAAACCACTTGATGGAGCTGAAAAACGTATCATGAGAACTTTGCAAAGCAAACACAAGTTTCAATAGCCGAATAGAACAAGCAGAAGAAAGGATATCAGAGATTGAAGATCAACTCAGTGAAATAAAACGAGAAGGCAAGAATAGACAGAAAAGAGTGAAAAGAAATGAACAAAGCCTCCAAGAAATATGGGATTATGTGAAAAGACCTAATCTACATTTGATAGGTGTACCTGAATGTGACGGAGAGAATGAATCCAAGGTGGAAAATACTCTTCAGGATATTATCCAGGAGAGCTTCCCCAAACTAGCAAGGCAGGCCAATATTCAAGTCCAGGAAATATAGAGAACATCACAAAGATACTCCTCAAGAAGAGCAACCCCAAGGCACATAATCATCAGATTCACCAGGGTTAAAATGAAGGAAAAAATGCTAAAGGCAGCCAGAGAGAAAGGTCGGGTTACCCACAAAGGGAAACCTGTCAGACTCACAGCGGCTCTCTCAGCAGAAACCCTGCAAGCCAGAAGAGAATGGGGGCCAATATTCAATATCCTTAAAGAAAAGAACTTTCAACCTAGAATTTCATAGCTAGCCAAACTAAGCTTCATAAGCAAAGGAGAAATAAAATCCTTTATGGACAAGCAATTGCTCAGAGATTCATCACCATCAGGCCTGCCTTACAAGAGCTCCTGAAAGAAGCACTAAACAAGGAAAGGAAAACCAGTACCAGCCACTCCAAAAATGTACCAAATGGTAAAGACTATTGACACAATGAAGAAAATATGTCAACTAATGGGCAAAACAACGAACTAGCATCAAAATGGCAGTATCAAATTCACACATAACAATATTAACCTTAAATGTAAATGGACTAAATGTCCCAATCAAAAGACACAGACTGGCAAATTGGATAAAATGTCAAGACCCATTGGTGTGCTGTATTCAGGAAACCCATCTCATGTGCAAGGAGACAAATAGGCTCAAAATAAAGGGATGGAGGAAGATTTATCAAGCAAATGGAGAGCAAAAAGAAAAGCAGGAGTTGCAATCCTAGTCTCCGATGAAATGGACTTTAAACCAACACGGGTCAAAAGAGATGAAGTGCATTACATAATGGTAAAAGGATCAATGCAACAAGAAGAGCTAACGATCCTAAATATATACATGCACCCAATACAGGAGCACCCAGGTACATAAAACAAGTTCTTAATGACCTACAAAGAGACTTAGACTCTCACACAATAATAGTGGGAGACTTTAACACTCCACTGTCAATGTTAGACAGATCAGAGACAGAAAATTAATAAGGATAGCCAGGACTTGAACTCAGATCTGGACCACGTGGACCTAACAGACATCTACAGAACTCTCCACTGCAAATCCACAGAATATACATTCTTCTCAACCCCACATCACTCCTACTCTAAAATTGATCACATAATTGGAAGTAAGTCACTCCTCAGAAAATGCAAAAGACTGGAAATCATAACAGTCTCTCAGACCACAGTGCAATCAAATTAGAACTCAGAATTAAGAAACTAACTCAGAACCGCACAACTTCATGGAAACTGAACAACTGATAACTGAACAACTGGATAAACAATGTTCTTAGCAACAATATTGTGTTAATATATATTATATATATAATATATATTATATATATTATATATTATATATTAAGATCATTAAAATGATCACACACACACACACACACACACACACACACTGAGTTAACATTAACATGTTCAAAACCACAGCATTCTACAATAGTGTAGTTCCCCCAGTGCTATAGAATGGGCCTATAGATAAAACGTGTTTGTTCATTTCTTTAAAAAGACAAAAGGCATTATCAACTTTATGGTTGTAAAAGACATGATAAAAAAGAAATAGGTTCTTACCGATAAGCAATGTTGAACACAGGGCTACTTGAAGCATTTTATAGGCCATGATCCTGTTTTTAAAAAAAAAAAAAAAAAAAAAAAAAAAGATATATTAACTGGAACAAAGCTTTAGGGTATATCAGGTACTTTTCAGAAGTATAAAGCATTTGTTGCATACCTGGAAGCCCCGTGAGCTGAGACACAAGTCAGAGAGAGGCCTTCGCCTGAGGTGGCTTTTAAATATACCTCTTGCCTTTTTACCCTTTGGACTTTTTGAACTGACTTTTTACAGGCTGTTTTTATATGGGTCATTTATTTATTTACTAATTTTACCATCTACATAGATTAATGTAATGTTAAAAAAAAAAAAAGGTGGGAAAACCGGATCGCTCATGTATTGCTGATGGAAATGTAAAATTGTCCAGTCACTTTGTAAAACAGTTTGGTAGTTTCTTAAAAATTCAAGCTTGTAATTACTGTTCAACCCAGAAGTTGCACTACTGGCATTTGTTTCAGAGAGATAAAAACTTATGTTCCCCAAAAAATCTATATGAGAATGTTCATAACAGCTTTATTAGCAATAGGCAAAGACTGGAAACAAGCCGGATAGCATTCAACAACTGAATGTCAAAATGTGATATAGCTATGCCATGGATTTCTACCAGCAGCAATAATAATAACTATTAAAAATAATAATTATTGGCTGGGTGTGGTGGCTCACACCTGTAATCCCAATACTTTGGGAAGCTGAGGCAGGTAGATCACTTGTCAGGAGTTTGAGACCAGCCTGGCCAACATACTGAAACGCTGTCTCTATTAAAAATACAAAAATTAGTTGGGCATGGTGGCATGTGCCTGTAATCCTAGCTACTTGGGAAGCTGAGGCAGGAGAATCTCTTGGATCTGGGAGGTGAAAGTTTCAATGAGCCGAGATCACGCCACTGCACTGCCCAGCCTGGGTGACAGAGTGAGACCGAGTCTCAAAAAAAATTATTATTATTATTATTATTATTTTTTTTTGAGACGAAGTTTCACTCTTGTTACCCAGGCTGGAGTGCAATGGCGTGATCTCGGCTCACCGCAACCTCCGCCTCCTGGGTTCAGGCAATTCTCCTGCCTCAGCCTCCTGAGTAGCTGGGATTACAGGCATGCACCACCATGCCCAGCTGATTTTTTGTATTTTTAGTAGAGACGGGGTTTCACCATGTTGACCAGGATGGTCTCGATCTCTTGACCTCGTGATCCACCCGCCTCGGCCTCCCAAAGTGCTGGGATTACAGGCGTGAGCCACCGCGCCTGGCCCCCCAAAAATTTATTATTATTATTAGAAAAACAACTGACCTCTAAGTTCAATTTTGACAGAAACTACTGAGTTACTGAGTCAGTCTGGCAGCAAATCACCTGGCCTCTGGTACCTGCCTTGATCTGCCTTCAAAGCATGACTTTGAGCTACAGTTTGCCTTAAAGGTTAATAAATTCTTGTTCCCAAAGTTCTTTGAGGTCTTCACATAATGGTACTATGTAAGTTTTGTGCTTCTGAAAAAAATTTAAAAATTTTCTTAGTAACTATTAATAAAAATATTACTGATTTTTATCAATAATTTATACAACTTGGATGAATCTCAAGGGAATTATGATGAGTGAAAACAGCAAATTTCAAATGGTTACATATTGTATAATTCTACTTATATATTTCCTTGAAAATGATGAACTTACAGAGATTAAGAATAGATTCGTGGTTGCCAAAATAGATTAGTGGATGAAAAGGGAGGTGGGTGTGGCTTATAAAATGGCCATATGAGGAATCCTTGTGGTGATGAAACTGTTCTTTATCTTAACTGTGGTGGTGAATATGTGAACATACACATGATAAAATTAAATGGAACCAAATACACATAGCACACACAGTCATCTCTCAGTAGCTGCAGGAAATTGATTCCAGGACCCTCAGAATACCAAGATCCACTGATGCTTAAGTCCCTGATATAAAAAGATGTAGTAATTTCATATAAGCTATGTACATCTTCCTGTATACTTCATCTTCAGGCTATTTATAGTAACAAATACAATGCATACACTATATGAATAGTTGTACTGCTTTGATTTTTAGATTTTTTTTTAATTATTCTATTGTTATTTTGTATTGGTTTTCTTTCCCCAAATATTTGTGATTCACAGTTGGTTGAATCAGTGGATGTGGAATTTGAGGATATGAAGGGATGACTGTACATGTAAAATTGGGGAAGTCTGCATGAAACCAGTAGATTTTATCAATGTCAATATTCTTATTGTAATATTGTACTATAGTTTTGCAACATGTTACCTTTGGGAGAAACTTGGTAAAGGACACACATGATCTCTCTGTATTATTTCTTACAAGTATCTCAGCACTTTTTGAGGGGCCGAGGCAGGCAGATCACCAGAGGTCAGGTGTCCAAGACCAGTTTGGCCCACATGATGACACCTTCTACTAAAAATACAAAAATTAGCCGGACGCAGTGGCACATGCCTGTAGGTAGTTCCAGCTCCTTGGGAGGCTGAGGCTGAAGAATAGGTTGAACCCAGGAGTCAGAGTTTGCAGTGAGCTGAGATTGTGCCACTGCACTCCAGTCTGGGCAACAGAATGAGATTCCATCTAAAAAAAAAGTTTAATTAAAATCAAGGAATGTTTTACTGTATTGTAAAATGTGTTTGTTTCCAACAAAAGTGCGTAATCAATACAACCAGAACACTACTTTCATTTTTCAAACAATTGCCCTTTTCAGTGGCTTGATTAATTGACTAAGTTCATCATCATACAATTTGTTCTTAATGACAAATTATGCCTGTGTGCCAGTTTCATTAAGATTATGCAATCTGTAATGAGCTGGTATGGATCTATAAAAGTGGTAGAAAACAACTTTGTTGATAACGATCTTTAAATTGTAGAGGGTGTTTAGAAACCTGAAGCTCCCTACCTGGGAGTTATGTCTCTATTTACTGATAAATGAAATATTTTAGAAGACAGCTAGCTAGAAACACACACTGCAAACTCTTAGGCCACGTGTCCACCTATAGAAGATTTTGGAGGTGCAATAGCTGTTGCCACAATTCCTTAAGTCTCCATTATTTTTTCTTTGTAAAGAGGTATACATTTTTAGTTGTGTGATAGACTAGAAGAATATCAAGAAAATCATGGAAAGTACTTCTTATTTTTCTTTTCTTTTCTTTTTTTAATTTTTACTTTAACTTCTGGGATACATGTGCAGAACATGCAGGTTTTTACATAGGTATACATGTGCCGTGGTGGTTTGCTGTACCCATCAACCCATCATTTAGGTTTTAAGCCCCACATGGATTATTAGGCACTTGTCCTAATGCACTCCCTCCCTTTGCCCCCCACCCACCCACAGGCCCTGGTGTGTGTGTTCCCCTCCCTGTGTCCATGTGTTCTCATTGTTCAGCTCCCAATTATGAGTGAGAACAAATACTTTTGTTTTTTAAGCTGGAAGATTATAGAACCAAAAGAGAAATTTATCTTTCTTTCCTCCACTTTTATCATTCTTCAACTTATAGACCTAAAATGAAGTTTGTCTGGAGGAGGAATGGGAGAGGGGCTTTGCTTCCTATCTCTCTTACCTTACTTCTCTCAGTGGATCATCAGTCAGTTATTTTGGATGGGTTAAATAGTGCAAGTATAAAATAATAACAGCTATTCCATGAATTTTACATACATTGTCTCATTTAATACAGCAATTCCATGGAGGCAATATTATCTTTATTTTATAGATGAGTAAATGAGAGTTTTCATAACTTGTCCAAGGAGTGTTCAGAAATAACAGGGTAAAGCTTTATAGCAGAAGTAGAGATGCCGTTCATACAAAAAAGCATGAGCCAGAAAAATGAGACAAATGAGGGGAGTGTGGCCCCAACTGCGGCCAGAGGCGAATGTGGCCAGGGCAACTCAGTTTCGTTGGGTAGGTACAGATATAATACAAGATCCTTCATGGGCAAGAAACTGTTATCCTTTTTGGTGAATGAAGCCTTCCCTGATCCCCCAGTTCAGATTTGGCTGCTGTTTCTCATATCTGCATACCTTTAATCATTAGATCATGTTTTCCCTCATGATGGTTATGTAGGTACATTTCAGTATTTCCAAGTAGATGACATACTTCCCAAAGGCTGGTACTACCTTTTACTCCTGTTTGTGTACCTTTAGTGTCTAGCACAGTGCCTATCATATAATAGTTCTCAGTAAACATTACTGAACTTAATTGAATTAACTGATTCAAATTAAATTGAATTAATTTGAGTCAGTGTTTTCCTGCACTGGCCTGTCAGTTTTCAGCCTTATCTAACTGGCTACAGAAAACAAATATAATGTTGTCGTTTTGTTTTGATGTTGATGCTTGAGTTTTAAATAGTTTTCCGCAGAGCTTGTCTCTTCTTATGATCTATGAAAGAAAAAAGCCAAAATCCATGAATATTGGCAATCTCAATTATAAAGATATAGAAATGCTCTTTGAAATCAAATTGGAATATCTTTGAAAAATGGAAAGATCAAGTGGAAGGATTAATGAAGCTCATCAATGGAGTCTGTTTACAACTCTGATGCTTTATACTTAGAAATCATTACTTTAATATGATATGATAGACCTTGGTAAGCTCCCATAGTCACTTACATTATCAATGAAAAACAAATATCAGAAGAGAAACGTGAAATCAGATCTGATATCATTTAAAATATTTTTTAATTTTTAAAAATTATTATTATTATTTTTAAGAGATGGGGTTTCACCATATTGGCCAGGCTGGTCTTGAACTCCTGACCTTGTGACCTGCCCACCTTGGCCTCCCAAAGTTCTGGGATTACAGGCGTGAGCTGCTGCACCCGGCAAAAATTTTTAAAGAAGGAAAAATAAAGATTAAAAAAAAAAACCTTTTGGCAGAGCGTGAAGGCTCATGCCTGTAATCCCAACACTTTGGGAGGCTGAGGCAGGTGGATCACCTGAAGTGAGGAGTTCGAGACCAGCCTGGCCAACATGGTGAAACCTTGTCTCTACTAAAAATACAAAAATTAGCTTGGCATGGTGGCGCATACCTGTAATCCCAGCTACACGGGAGGCTGAGACAGGAGAATGGCTTGAACCAAGGAAGCAGAGGTTGCAGTGAGTGGAGACTGTACCACTGTACTGCAGCCTGAGTGACAGAGCAAGACTCTTGTCTTGAAATAAAAAACCAACCAACCAACCAAACAAACAAAAAAACCTTTATACTACCAAGAAGGGCGCATACCTGTAATCCCAGCTACATGGGAGGCTGAGACAGGAAAATGGCTTGAACCAGGGAAGCAGAGGTTGCAGTGAGCCGAGACTGTACCACTGCACTCCAGCCTGGGTGACAGAGCGAGCTCTGTCTCAAAATAAAAAAACAACCAACTAACCAAACAAACAAAAAAAAACCTTTATACTACCAAGAAGCAAGCTGAACTTAGTTTCTGTCATGAGTCATGCCAGCAAGGTAATACAGCCCAACAAACTGCAAAGCTTTGGAGAATGTAATGCTCATTTGTAAAATTCTGATAAGAAGGAATGAAGGGCATGGTACAGCTTGGCATGATTCAGTGTCATCACTGGCATCAATAAAAGGTAGAGAGTCAGCCAACGTGTTGGGGAGGAGAAGATATTAACTCTTAACTAAACATTGAAATGAACTTTCAACTACAGTCAACCTATTGGAAGTGATCAGGTGATAGCACTTATTTCAATGAAGTTATTTGAGACTCTCAAAGAGTTGCTATATGAGAACAAAGGTTTACTATAGCACCTGGTAAGGGAATCATTTTAACTGATTTGACTGCAGGTAAAGTTTTAATGTAATTTGTATTCTTAGTATAATGTGTCATCATTATCAGGTCATACCTCTCAGGGGGGGCATTTCTTTCCTAGGACACGAGAGAATATCCTGATATTTAAGCAGAGAATGACATAGCAACCACATCCTAAGAATGAATGACCGTTTCTGTAAAGTCTTGAGCTACCTGCAGAAAGTAGCTCTTTAGCAAAGCACAAGATAACAAGATTCAGACATGGTTGGTGTAATTAAAAACTACTTTTCGATTATTGTGTAGACCATGGTTCTGTCTTGGAAGCTGAAACTTTTGTTTTCCTTTTTTTTTTTTTTTTCTCAATTTAAGAATAAAATCAGGACTTGCCGAGGACACATACAAAGTATATTCTCTCTGTCATCCTTCCAGTCAACTCAAGTACACTATACTTCTTATCCTATCTACTGAGGCTCTAATGCTGCTGTCATCAGGATGTGGGGGCATATACTCACCATATGTTAACAGTAGGAGCCAGATTAACTTGGAGAAATTACTAAAAGGTCAGAGAAACGTATTCGGACCTTGTATTCATTTTACTGTGGTTACTGTAGGCTTTACAATGTGCTACAGCCTAGCCTGGGTGACAGAGTGAGACTCCATCTCAAAAGGAAAAAAAAAATTGCTACAGCCTGAGATAACTTAGGTTTCTTGTTTGAAAATGTAGCTTCAGGACTTAAATAAGTAGTCATAGGTATCTCAGGACCTTTGAAAGACTGACTGATCCTACCTGCACTGAAGAAGAGAAGAGCTCCCCATTATATGAAGTTTAATTGTCATCTGAAGATCCAAGGTGATATTGGATCTTGGATCTTAAGATGACCGGTCTTGGATCTTAAGCTGATCCAATATGACCTTGGATCTTAAGATGACAATTAAGCTCATGTTGTCCAAGGTCTCTTTTTTCTCACTCTTTCCCATTTATTTCCTAATTTGTATATACACCACAGAGCCGTATTAAGACAGAAAATTGAGAATTTACAGTCTTATCCTTCAGTTGTCATTCATTCATTCAACAATTATTTATCCGATACTTTCTAGGCTCTAAGCACTTTTCAAAATCCATCTATTTGAACACATTCCATGTGCACTGTTCAAAGTACTAGCATTACAACAGATATCAAAATTGTTGGTTGTGTGGGAGAAGATAGTTTCAGGGAACATTTCCTGGTGAGGTGAGTTGGAATTTCCGGTGAGGACAAATTGAGTTGGGGGAGGAAGAAAAATTCAGGAAAAGAGAGCCTGAGAAAAGTTCAGGGGGCTCAAATGGAGACGATACATCAACTAGGCATCATTTGGGGCCACCACAGTAACACTGATGAGTACTCTTGTGGCCTACTTTAAAAACTTTCTGTGTTACTGATGTTCAATAATTTCTGTGACTTCTGTTGGTTGTCACTATAAACAAGTTGGAATAATTTAAAGATGTGTCATTAATACAAACGTATACAGTCTAGCAGTTTAAGTAAAATGCCAGTCTGTTATAAGATATGGTATTAGAGTCACACAGCTTCGTGATTAAGCTTTGTGGTAATGCATGCCAAGGCATTTTTCTTATTACACTCTGAATAATTTATAGTTGACAATATGTGACATTTATTGAGCATCAGCAATGTGCTAGCTTGCGTACAGAGCATAGAACTATCAAGGGACCTTGCCCAGTTGGCTCACTATCAAAACACAGTCTGTCATTTCCTAAGTCTTCCGTGCTTCACCAAACTAAAAGAAAAAAAAAAGCATCTCTGGATGTTCACTGCAGAAGTGAACAAGACCAGATTTTCTCTGCAGGTAGCTCTGTGGACATAAGTATTAGTTCCATAGGGATTCAATCTGTTCTCGTGGTTTTGGTAATCATAGAAGATAAACTTGATAATCTAGCGTAGATTTGAGGTAAAGGCTGTTCTATCATTTTGTGATGCTTTTTCTGCTGTAACCTGTAATTGAGCCCTCAGCAGTGTGACTTTCTCAGGATCAAAACTGAGTACATGTATTTCAGTCTGGTGCATATAAAACCAACAGTTGGATTCACCAGGGTGTGCTAACCTACCCTGTCTTAGCCAGACAGACTCCATTTTGCTGAAAGCCAGATAGACTCCATCTTGACCTCTGCCTCACCCCTCCCGCCACCCCTCCCTTTAGTGCATACCTGGGTCTTGCTACGGTGCTGGGTCATGCTGTACTTAGAACTATAGAAATGTATAACCTTTGTAAATATAGCCTGCTTGGAAAGCCCACTTGCCATTATGAATGCCCCCGCCTTGATTGATTATATGACAAGTATCGAATACCCCTCTTGGTAACTAGCAATCATGGGAACCCCTTGTGTATACCCTCCTTAAAAATCAACAGTCGTGAGAACCTCCTGCCTCCTAGTTACCAGCTTCCTTATCTAACTTGCTTGTTCTACTTCTGTAAACTCTGCTCCAGCTAGCTCCCCTCCCTACCTAAAATAGTATAAAATATAATCAAGCCCCTTCCTCGGGGCCAAGAGAATTTTGAGCATTAGCGATCTCTCAGTCACCAGCTAAAAATAAAGGACTCATAATTTGAAACTCAGAGCGTGGTGCCGTTCCATCTAACTCTCCCGGTTATAACAAGGGAAAGGCTTAGCTTTGAAGGATTTAAAGTATTCCTTGAAATTCTTGGGTCCTTGAGGAAAAAATAGGAGACTTAAGATACAGCAAAGGGATATGAAAGAAGGTATATGGGAATTAAGTGCCATGAGTTGGTAGGGGAATAGGAGAGAGTAAACAGAATTCTGAGTCCTAGCTTGCAAGGTGCAAGAGGTTGAAAGGAGAACATGCGGGATGCCATGGTGGATGCATAAGAATAGTAGAAATTACTTTTCATGCATGTTTGTTGGGTAGCTGTATTAGTTTTCTAGGGCTGCCATAACAAAATGCTACAGCCTGGGGGGCTTAAGTAATGGAAATTTATTTCTCACAGTTCTCGAGATTGAAGTCCAGAAGGTGTTGGCAGTTTGAGTTCCTCCAAAGCCTCCTTTTTGCCTCTTTTTCAGCCACTCTCTTGCTGCCTCCTCACATGGTCATCCTTTTGCACATACACATATCTCTGCTGTCTGTGTCCTAATCCTAATCTCCTTTTCTTAGAAAGACACCAGTCAGATTGGATTAGCGCCCATCCAGCAACCTTATTTTTAATTAATTACCCCAGTAAACGCCTTATCTCCAAATACAGTCATAATCTGAGGTACCGAGGGTTAGGGCATTAACATGAATTTGCGGGGGAGGCAACACAATTCAGTCCATAACAGTAGCAAAGACAAAATCTTCAAATGTGGGCAGTTTTGTTACTACCAACTTCTAATTTTAAAAAAAGGAGGTTTTTTTTTTTTTTTTTTTTTTTGGAGACAGCATCTCATTCTGTTGCCCAGGCTGGAGTGCAGTGACGCAATCTTAGTACACTGTAACCTCTGCCTCCTGGGTTCAAGTGATTCCCCTGTCTCAGCCTCTTGAGTAGCTGGGACCACAGGCGTGCACCACTACGCCCAGCTAGATTTTGTGTTTTTAGTTTCACCATGTGGACCAAGATGGTCTCGAAGTCCTGACCTCATGTGATCTGCCTGCCTTAGCCTCCCACAGTGTTGGGATTACAGGCATGAGCCACTATGTTCAGTCACAAAAGGAGTTTTTGGAAAGCTGATAGAGAATATCAGAAGAGAGGAACAGCACCAGTAGAATGTGTCCACTGATGAATTGTTATTTCTTTCCTTTCCTTCTTGAATAGAAGAGAGGTTTGAGAAAAACAAAAAATGCTATTCTACAGTCTTCTCTCTCCATTTCCCCTTATTCCATTTTCTTCCTAGTAATTCAAAATTGTTAAATTATTTGTATCTCTGGGCCAACATGCTGAAGCTAAAGTGAAATTTTAGTTCTCACTCCCATTGAAGTCACCCAACAGGTTGATGGGTTAATTTCTTTTTCATGGAAAAAAGATGTACCAGAGCACATGGAAATGGGCAAAAGTGAGTTGGGGAGCTTGCCAAGGGCTTCCTATACCCACGGCAGGCCTTGGTTCCATTTTTAGGAGGTTTCTCAGGTAAAATTAATGACTTTCTCATTAATTTTAGAGAACCTTAAAGCCATTATTTAATTTATCCCTGGTCATGTAATAGACATTAAATGAATTGCCATAATCATTTTTCTTTGTTATCATTGTAATATATATTTCTCAAGGAAGCCTGAGAATATTATCCTTTGGAACTAAAAAATCAAATTTAGTTCATTTTCCAAGGATCTCAACTGATTATCCCCATACCAAAGGTTCCTAGGAGGAATTTTGTAGATATTCCACTTTTAATAGAGGTATAATGATTACAGAGTCTAGCCTTTTTCATGTCCCAGTGCCTTTTATGTTGGTAGGATGCTGTATTCTCCACTGTTACCATCAGATTTTCTTCTCAGGAGTAGTAAGCTGATATGGTTTGGCTGTGTCCTCACCCAAATCTCATCTTGAATTGTAGCTCCCATAATCCCTACCAGTCATGGGAGGGATCCAGTGGGAGGTACTTGAATCACAGGGGGTGGGTTTTTCTCATGTTGCTCTCATGAGAGGGGATAAGTTACATGAAATCTGATGGTTTTATAAAGGGCAGTTCCCCTGAACACACTCTCCCTTCCCTGCTGTCACGTAAGACGTGCCTTTGCTCCTCCTTGGCCTTCTGCCATGATTGTGAGGTCTCCCCAGCCATGTGGAACTGTGAGTCCATTACACCGCTTTCCTTTATAAATTACCCAATCTTGGGTATTTCCTCATAGCTGTATGAGAACAGACTAATACCTAAGCCTTTGGTTACTCTGGATGAGAACTATGATACTATAAAGAAAAGAGCTTTGGGTAAAGAGTATACACATGTAGTCCTGAAAAGGAAAATGGAAAGAAGGAAAAGAAACTACAAACCTAGAAAGAATAAACAACATTAGGACCCAATCTAAGATAATTAAACAAAAATATTTCACGATCTGATTGAGATATAGGTATAAAGATGAGACTGTGGCCGAGGTTGGGGTATGTCTGTGCACCTGAGGCAGGTGAAAGACACAAGAGTATATGGTCAACTATATGCTACTTTGTCATATACCTAGCTGTCTTGAATAAAGTTTCAAATGTTTAAGTTCACAAAATAAATAATAATATAATATAAAATAATAAATATAAAATAATAAATGCATCCAAATGGAATGAGCCCAGTCCCATATACGCCTTGGCATATGGCATGCATCTTTGTGGGAAAAAATCTTGCCAGTGGGAAATTAATTATAATAAATATTCTTTATCTATAAGGGTTGGATATATGAGCAAAGAAAATATCACTTTTGGAGTGATGATATCCACTCCATCACTCTTCATTATGGAGAGGCTACCTAGAAATGGGGGCCCGTTAGAATATGAGATGATTAGCTTTGGCGGGGAGTGATATCTTGAATAGAGACAACCCAATCTACCAGTTTAATGGCAACTGATTAGAGGGTAGAGAGTGCTTCTTCTAGGAGTGGGGGGAGGACAAGTGGGTGAATTCAAGAGAAATAGATAATCTCACGCTCCCGAACCCCCCAAAAAAGAGAGGCTGAAAAAGGCTTGTTACAGAGAATGATGCAAAGTCAGGAAGCCACTATGGAAGGGAGTCAGACTCAGAACAAACAACTCAGTCTCCCTCCCAACCTCTCCACACAGAAAAGTGTGGAATTTGGAAACCTGAGACGTGTTGTGGGTTTTCAATCTCCATATACACATGACATATCAAAGCCTGTTGGCATTTCTTTTTATTGATTCAATGTTTCCCAATGGCATTTTGTGTTATCAATCAGAAGACCCAGGAAGATGCTCCATCACTAACCTTCATACCAGGGTAAGACCTAAGAGTCAGTCTCCTTCTCTGAACAGGAATTTAGTCCCCATTCAAGCTAGGAATATCCAGCAGATGTTTCTGAGCCAGAAGAGCAGGATAATATCAGTGTTTCAATTTGGAAACTTGAAACTAGTACTTTCACAATCAGCCAGCGTTCAGCAATTCTCCACCACACCCTATTATTTTTTCCAGGGATATCTATAAAATGAAGGGCATTAGACCTTGTTGAAGAAATTTCAGGCTACAAATAAAGAGACGGTGTAGTACTGGGCTGATGGTAGAGGGTCCCTGACCATCACAATACAGGCTTATTTCCTTTACAGGTTGGACTTTTTTGTTTATTACTTTATGGTCGTATAATTAATTATGGTGAAACAAAAATAATGAACAACAATGAAATAAAACAAAAAAATGATTCTAAAAGTGTGCAGTTTTGGTTATACACAAATGCTGTGTCTATTCTAAATTTTTTTTATTACAACTGTGAAAGTTGTCGGAATCAAAATAGTTACTAGTGTTAAAACAAAAACAAAAACAAAATACTCCGACAAAAGAGCTGGGGAAGGCCAGGCAGAGAGAGTTCTCATGTTTGTATGTCTGATAACAAAACTATCATAGAAGACTTTGCAAAAACCACGACCTTGCGTGAAGGCCATCATGACCTCACACAAAAAATACTTCTGCAAGAACATCCACCCAGCAACTGTTCGTCTAACATTGGACTGGAATCACCTTTGTTGTTGATCTTCGTGGCAAAGGATAATTCAAAACAATTATGTTATCCTCCTCATTTTTTCTTTTAAAGATCTTTGACTTCCTTTACCTCCCTGAATATGCACATAGTTTATGATGGCATGCATATTCCTATTGCAATGCTCTAGTCCATAATAGATACCTTTTTCTTTTAGAGAGCTTCCCTCTGTTATTTAGGTTGACACGATTCTTTTTTTATTTTTTTCTGAGATGGAGTCTTGCTCTGTCACCCGGGCTGGAGTGCAGTGGCATGATCTCAGCTCACTGCAACCTCCACCTCCCAGCTTCAAGCAATTCTCCTGCCTCAGCCTCCCAAGTAGCTGGGACTACAGGTGTGCGCCACCATACCCAGCTAATTTTTGTATTTTTAGTACAGATGGGGATTCACCGTATTGGCCAGGCTGGTCTCAAACTGCTGACCTCATGATCTGCCTGCCTCAGCCTCCCAAAGTGCTGGGATTTTTGGTGTGAGCCACCACCCCGGCCAACATGACATTTTTAAGCTTACTTCAAATGACAGAAGTCTGACAATTTGATGTGGGAGGGATATAACACTAGTAAAAGGAAAATCAGATAGCAAATTGTCAATTAGAAACAAAAAGTTTGAGTGTCTAAAATATACCAGGCATTTTCTGCACGTTGTAGTGGTACAATGTGAGAGGAAGATAATGTAATTATGGGTAAGTAAGTTCCCCAGACTGAAATTTGTCTATTGGAGAAAATACAAGACAATTTGATTCCCTTCAAAGGTCTGCAATTGGAGTTAGATAAGAAATTTTAAGAGAAAGTCCTTTTTTTCTATAGCGGGAAAAGTGTGCTTACCTCTTCTTTTGAATTACCAGTGATTCATTGTATGTCTGTAAGTGCTGTGCTCAAAGGTCAAGGTACAAGTCCTCCTTACATGTGTGAGGTTTTTTTCCACCTTTGAACTTCTTAAAAGGCTTTTATTACAGAGTGCCCCAAAGATCAATGTGTCTTGTTTTATCACTGCATTCTAATAATACACCAAAGCTGGCTATTTGCCAGGGTTTTTAAAAGTTTTACTGAAAGAAGATAAAACAAGTTTGAGAGAAATTTGTATGTGTTATTTTCCCTTCATTTTCCATGGACAAATCCCAGCAAATACAATTTTAGAAAACCCTGTCTTGTCTTTTCAAATTGAGGCTGCTATGTAATTCTTGCAAGCCACTTGAGTTGACAGACAGCTTCAATTCAGACATTGGACAATAGCATCTAAATGGGGGTTCTGTGCAGAAAATTTTCTTTATACTTTTTTTGGATCAGTCTTAAAAGGTATTAAGTTATGGCCGGGCGCGGTGGCTCAAGCCTGTAATCCCAGCACTTTGGGAGGCCGAGGCGGGTGGATCACGAGGTCAAGAGATCAAGACCATCCTGGTCAACATGGTGAAACCCCGTCTCTACTAAAACTACAAAAAATTAGCTGGGCATGGTGGTGCGTGCCTGTAGTCCCAGCTACTCAGGAGGCTGACGCAGGAGAATTGCCTGAACCCGGCAGGCGGAGGTTGTGGTGAGCCAAGATCGCACCATTGCACTCCAGCCTGGGCAACAAGAGCGAAACTCCGTCTCAAAAAAAAAAAAAAAAAAAAAAAAAAAGGTATTAAGTTATATTTATAGACTTTGTATGTCCCCTTTGTTTTACCTATGTGTGTTTCTCTCCTTCCTCGTATTTTTAACTGACTTTTTTCATCCCCATGAGCTAGCTTCTCAGCCTCTGATTTTAGAGGCACATAAGTTTCACTAACTTCACCAGTATTTTTCATAACAAAAAAGGGTATTTTATTGAAAAAATGACAACTTGTCGTTAGCTAATTCCACTGAAGACTAAATTAAATATTATAAATATTTAAAATAAATAAATATATTTATTTAAACTTCATTGACAATTTTCCTCTACTTTGATATGCTATTTAGTGCTAAATCCTACTCGTGACAAAAATGAACTCATTTCCTTCCACCTCTCAACCTGGTAATTTTTGTTACTTGCCCAATACAATCAACAACAATACCATCTGCCCAGGATTTAAAAGCATGAACTGACTTTTGGCTCCTATTTTTTTCTGCTTTTTTTAGATACCAGAAGAAGTAAATTAAGCCACCAAAACATATTTTCTCCATGCATTTCCTATCTGTTGATCCCATCTGGAAAAGCCTGCTCCTAAGCTTTTCTAAGCAACACCTTGCGTTCACACCACTCTGGTTCTTATCTGCATCACCTCTTCTTCACTTTATTGCAAGTCTTTTAGGGATGACCTTTCCAGCTAAATACGTTATCACAGCATCCAATTCACTTTTTCTTTGTTTAATATCAAGATTCTCCCCAGCCCAAGAGTTCTGTTTCTCTCTCTCTCTCTCTCTTTCTCTCTCTCTCTGTGTGTGTGTGTGTGTGTGTACATATTTAGTTTTATTGTAAAAAAGAAACTTGTACACTTTGTTTGAAACTGAGCATCATCTTCCCTTTCCAGTGAAGCAAAAAGAAAATTTAAAAATAAACAGGAACTAAATTACAATAGAGAATGTCAATTCCAAATAAGATCCTACAGGTTCTGCTGATTCTCCCATTGAGTGGCAGTGCTCAAGTCCTCATTATGAGAGAATTTATTTTAAAAGTGTCATCTTAAACTGCATGGATGTCTGTCAAATATCACAATTAAACATGCCAAAGGAGAAGCCACGTTGTCAGAATGCCCACTTAACCCACCCAAACATCTCAAATCCACCCTTTGCTGACTCTCTATAACCCCATTTTTAAAGTTTTTTTTCTTTCTTTAAACCAGAGAAAGTAGACAGACACATGTTGGTAAATGCTAACTGTCCATATTCCCATAGAGACACGGTGTACTCTCTGAGCCCAATATACAGAGAAAAGAGGAAAAGCTAGAATTCCTATTTATTTATTTATTAATATATTTTATTGCACTTTAGATTTTGGGGTACATGTGAAGGACATGCAGGATTGTTGCATAGGTACACACATGGCAATGTGGTTTGCTGCCTCCATCCCCATCAGCTATATCTGGCATTTCTCCCCATGTTATCCCTCCCCAACTCCCTACCCTCCCAGTCCCTCCCCTAGTCCCCACCAACAGACCCCAGTGTGTGATGCTTCCCTCCTTGTGTCCATGTGTTCTCATTGTTCAACACCTGCCTATAAGTGAGAATATGTGGTATTTGATTTTCTGTTCATGTGTCAGTTTGCTGAGAATGATGGTTTCCAGGTTCATCCATGGCCCCACAAAGGACAAGAACCCTTTACTTCTTTTTCTTGCCTGATTGCTCTTGCTAGAACTTCTAATACTATATTGAATAGGAGTGGTGAGAAAGGGCATCTTTGTCTAGTGCCAGATTTCAAAGGGAATGCTTCCAGTTTTTGCCCATTCAGTATGATATTGGCTGTTGGTTTGTCGTAAATAACTTTTATTATTTTGAGATATGTTCCGTCGATACCTAGGTTATTAAAAGATTTTAGCATAAAGGCTGTTGAATTTTGTTGAAGACCTTCTCTGCAACTATTGAGATAATCATGTGGTTTTTGTCTTTGGTTCTGTTTATGTGGTGAATTATGTTTATAGACTTGCATATGTTGAGCTAGCCTTGCATCCCCGGGATGAATCCTACTTGATTGTGATGGATAAGCTTTTTGATGTGCTGTTGCAATGGTTTGCTAGTATTTCATTGAAGATTTTTGTGTCTATGTTCATCATGGATACTGGCCTGAAGTTTTCTTTTCTTCTTGAGTCTCTGCCAGGTTTTGGTATCAGGATGATGTTGGTCTCATAAAATGATTTGGGTAGGATTCCCTCTTTTTGGATTATTTGCAATAGTTTCAGAAAGAGTGGTACCAGCTCCTCTTTGTATGTCTGGTAGAATTTAGCTGTGAACCCATCTGGACTTAGACTTTTTTTTTGTTGGTAGGCTATTATTTGCTGCCTCAACTTCAGCCTTTGTTATTGGTCTATTCAAGGTTTTGGCTTCTTCCTGGTTTAGACTTGGGAGGGTGCAGGTGTCTAGGAATTTATCCATTTCTTCCAGGCTTACTGGTTTATGTGCATAGAGTTGTCTGTAGTAATCTCTGATGGTAGTTTGTATTTCTGTGGAATCAGTGGTGATATCCCCTTTATCATTTTTTATTGCATCTATTTGATTCTTCTCTCTTTTATTAATCTGGCTAGTGGTCTGTCTATTTCGTTGATCTTAAAAAAAAAAAAACAGCTCCTGGATTTATTAGTTTTTTGAAGGGTTTTTTTTTTGTCTCTATTTCCTTCAGTTCTGCTCTGATCTTAGTTATTTCTTGTCTTCTGCTAGCTTTTGAGTTTTTTTGATCTTGCTCCTCTAGCTCTTTCAATTTTGATGATAGGGTGTAGATTTTAGATCTTTCCTTGCTTCTCATATGGGCATTTATTGCTATAAATTTTCCTCTAGACACTGCTTTAAATGTGTTCCAGAGATTCTGGTACATTGTGTCTTTGTTCTTATTGGTTTCAAAGAACATCTTTATTTCTGTCTTCATTTCATTGTTTATCCTGTCAACATTCAAGAGCCAGTTCAGTTTGCATGCAGTTGTGTGATTCTGAGTTAGTTTCTTAATCCTGAGTTCTAATTTGATTGCACTGTGGTCTGAGAGACTGTATGTTATGATTTCCGTTCTTTTGCATTTGCTGAGGAGTGATTTACTTATGTGGTTAATTTTAGAGTGGGTGTGATGTGGTGCTGAGAAGAATGTATATTCTGTGGATTTGGGGTGGAAAGTTCTGTAAATGTCTACTAGGTTTGCTTGGTCCAGGTCTGAGTTCAAGTCCTGGCTATCCTTGTTAATTTTCTGTCTCGTTGACCTGTCTAATATTGACAGTGGAGTGTTAAAGTCTCCCACTATTATTGTGTGGGACTCTAAGTCTCTTTGTAGTTTGTTAAGAACTTGCTTTATGTATCTGGGTGCTCCTGTATTGGTTGTATACATATTTAGGATCATTAGGTCTTCTTGCTGCATTGATCCTTTTACCATTATGTAATGCCCTTCTTTGTCTCTTTTGATCTTTGTTGCTTTAAAGTCTATTTTATCAGAGACTAGGATTGCAACTCCTGTGTTTTTTTGCTCTCCATTTGCTTGATAAATCTTCCTTCATCCTTTTATTTTGGCCCTATGTGTTTCTTGGACACAGCACATCATTGGGTTTTGACTTTTTATCCAATTTGCCAGTCTATGTCTTTTGAATGGGGCATTTAGTCCATTTACATTTAAGGTTAATATTGTTATGTGTGAATTTGATCCTGCCATTTTGATGCTAGCTGGTTGTTTTTCTTGTTAGTTGAAGTAGTTTCTTCATTGTGTCGATGTTCTTTACCATTTGGTACGTTTTTGGAGTGGCTGGTACTGGTTGTTCCTTTCTACGTTTAGTGATTCTTTCAGGAGCTCTTGTAAAGCAGGCCTGGTGGTGATGAAATCTCTGAGCAATTGCTTGTTTGTAAAGGATTTTATTTCTTCTTTGCTTATGAAGCTTAGTTTGGCTAGCTATGAAATTCTAGGTTGAAATTTCTTTTCTTTAAGGATATTGAATATTGGCCCCCACTCTCTTCTGTCCTGTAGGGTTTCTGCCGAGAGATCTGCTGTGAGTCTGATGGGCTTCCCTTTCTGGGTAACCCGACCTTTCTCTCTGGCTGCCCTTAGCATTTTTTCCTTCATTTTAACCCTGGTGAATCTGATGATTATGTGCCTTGGGGTTGCTCTTCTTGAGGAATATCTTTGTGATGTTCTCTATATTTCCTGGACTTGAATATTGGCCTGCCTTGCTAGTTTGGGGAAGTTCTCCTGGATAATATCCTGAAGAGTGTTTTCCAGCTTAGATTCATTCTCTCCGTCACATTCAGGGTACACCTATCAAATGTGGATTAGGTCTTTTCACATAATCCCATATTTCTTTGGGGCTTTGTTCATTTCTTTTCACTCTTTTCTCTCTATTCTTGCCTTCTCATTTTATTTCATTGAGTTGATCTTGAATCTCTGATATCCTTTCTTCTGCTTGGTCAATTTGGCTATTGAAACTTGTGTATGTTTCATGAAGTTCTGTTGTGTTTTTCAGCTCCATCAATTCATTTATATTCTTCTCTAAGCTGTTTATTCTCATTGGCAGTTTGTCAAACATTTTTTCCAGGTTCTTAGTTTCTTTGCATTGTGTTAGAACATGTTCTTTTAGCTCAGAAAAGTATGTTATTACCCACTGTCTGAAGCCTGTCAGTTCATCAGACTTATTCTCCAGCTAGCTTTGCTCCCTTGCTGGTGAGGAGTTGTGACCCCTTAGGGGAGGAGAGGTGTTCTGGTTTTGGGTGTTTTCATCCATTTTGAGCTGATGTCTTCCAATCTTTGTTGACTTATCTACCTGTGGTCTTTGTGGTTGGTGACTTTTAGATGGTGTCTCTGAGTGGACATCCTATTTGTTGATGTTGAAGTTATTTCTTTCTGTGTTTTAGTTTTCCTTCAAACAGTCAGGCTCCTTTGCTGTAGGACTGCTAAGGTCCACTCCAGACCCTGCTTGCTTGGGGATCACCTGCAGCAGCTGCAGAACAATAAGGGTTGCTGCCAGTTTCTTCTTCTGTTATCTTTGTCCCAGAAGGATACCTGCCAGATGTCAGTCTAAGCTCTCCTTTATGAGGTTCTCTTTGGTTATATGGTTGTTGGGGAGCTGCTTGCAGAGAAAGTCTGTCCCTTATAGGAGCTCAAGTGCTGAGCTGTGAGCTCTGTTGTTCTGTTCAGAGCTGCTGGACAGGTACGTTTATGTCTGCTGCAGCAGAACTCATAACTGACTTTTTTTCCCAGGTGTTCTGTCCTGGGAAGGGAGGGCTTTATTTAAAAGTTCCAGATGTGCTGTTGCCTTTTTTCAGAGATGCCCTACCCAGCAAGGAGGTAGCCTAGTCACAGTCTGCCAGCCGAGATGTTGCTGGGCTGCCGTAGGCTCTGCCCAGCTGCTGTGTGAACTTCCTTGCAGTTTTGTTTATAGTGGTATAGTTAGAAATGCCTCAGTAATGGTGGTGCCTCAGTAATGGTGGACTGTCTCTGTAATGGTAGACTGCCGCAGTAATGGTGGTCTGCCTCGGTAATGGTGGATTGCCTCAGTAATGGCGGACTGCCTTGGTAGTGGTGTACTGCCTTGGTAATGGTGGTTGCGCTTCCCTCCACAGACTGGACTGTCCTGGGTCCAGCTGTGCTTACTGTGAAACTCTCAGTCCAGAGCATTTCAGTTTGCTGGTCTTTGTAGGTTTGGGACCTGCTGAGCCAGATCACCTGGCTCCCTGTTTCAGCCCCTTTTTTCTCAGTTGGATGGGTGATTCTGACTCCCAGGCGTTCTGGGTGCCAGTTGAAATGGCAGAGATCTGCTGCATCAGCTGAAACAGCCATGCTGGAGATTCATGGCATTTTCCGTCTGGGAATCTCCTGGTCTGTGGGCAGTACAAATTCATTTGGAGATGCAGTGATCAGTCACCCTCTGCGTTCTCACTAGGAACTGCACTCCACAGCTGTTCGTATTCCGCTGTCTTCGAAAAAGCTAGAATTCAATGCACTGCTACACAGGGGCCTAGCACCCTCCAGCTTCCAGCAGAGTGAAGGGAGCAGGTTGTTCTTTTCTGCCACAGAGCTTGTGGCATTGATGCCATACAGTTTTTGTTCAGACAGGAAGGGATAAAAGTCAATTTTGAATAGAAAGGGGCAGAAACTCTTTTCCTGTTGTATTCTGCTCAAGGTATTTTCCCCAAAATAAGTTGATAACCATGGTGTAGAGAAAAGAGACCTCAAGAACAGGGCGACTGAGCATATGGAGGGAAAAAAAAAAGACTGCAACTTGCTCCCAGGGACTGGAGAAAATTTAAAAAAAGGAAGGTTGGAATCCATCAGTGTTCTATTAGTCATCTTCTCCTTCATCCTCCTTCCTCCTCTTCATCACCGTTATCTTCTTCTCCTTCTCCTTCTTCATCATCCGTATCAGGAACCAAAGAGTATTGTAATGGGTTTGGCCAAATATCATCTTTGATGACCTCTCCTAACTCATCAGCACCTGCATCAGAATGGTCAGTAAACCAGGTAAAGAAGTTCTCTGGTTCCTCACGCTCCCTCTTCCTGCTGGCTTTATTCTGTGTTAGACTTGAATGTTTCATCAAATCCTTTCCAGATTTTCATTTGATTTTGGTGGACTTTGAAGATGGATCATCACTGTCCTCCTGCCCCACTTTTCATGACACACTCCAGATATATGAGCTACTTACTGAATGCCTAGGCAGTTTCATACTTTTTCTTTTGCCAACTGGACAGTCTACCTAGAATGCCAATCCTGATTCTTTTTCCCGGCAAATGTAAGTTCACCTTTCACGGCATTGTTCGAATTTCATTGCTCCTTTGAGGTCTTTCCTAACCCTCTTCCCTCCTTGACCAAATGTCACTCAGCAAACCTCTGAGACCTTATTGACCTAATTGATGTGTTACAAGTCTATCAATGCAGTATAAATTGCCTCTGTCTCTATGTACTTTCTCTTCAATCTGTCTTGTTAGAGAGGTTGAAAAACTAGAAACTATATTTAGATGTAATTACATTAAAACTAGAAATTACCAACTAGACTATGTTCTATAAATCAGAAGTCAGATGCTTTTCCTCTTTCTTTCTCCCTCCCTCTCTCCCTTCTTTTCTCTCTCCCTCCTTCCCTCTCTCCCTCCCTTCCTTCCTTTGCTGCTAGCATGCAGAATGTGGGATGTGAGTGTTTAGAGGCAATGGCCAGACTCAGCATTCTACCATCTGGAAGCCATCCCCATAGGTAGCTGGAGACAGTGGAGCAGTGGCATCAGCAGATGCTGCCCTCTGCTCTACACCTTTATGAAGTTTGCCTGAATTCAATTGTCCAGTGCTGGGCCCCTGATTTTGGCCCTTCTATTCCTCCCAGAAGTTTTACAAATCCCCATTTCCCTGTATTATATTTTGTTGTTCTTGAAGTACCTGGAATGGTTTCTCTTTCCTACATTGAAACCTGATACATTTGCCTCTATCAAACTATAACTTTTTTGATTGGAAAAAAAAAAATTTTTTTTTTTTTTTTTTTTTTCCAATTTTCTTGGGATGACCACAGAGCTGGCTTTCACCAAATAAATCAGTGATTCACTAGATGAGCCCATAATGACTCCAAATGATATATCACAGTGAACAGAAACCTGCTTACTGACACGCAAAACTCCTGACATGCGAACCCCTCTTTCAATGCTCTCCTTTTTCACCTGGCCAACCTTGTCTCTTCCTGTGCTTCAATCTAGTGATTCTAGTTACTATATTCCATACACACATGTAGTGACCCTTCCTCTATCTTTTTGTTGCAATGGCTGCTCCAGTCTGCAGTGTCTTCCTTCCTTTCTGCCAATTCACATTTACCACTTCTGCCAAGAAAAAACAAAAAGATCACTCTTTATAATAAATGCTCTTTTGCTGATGCCCAAGGATGAAAAGAACATTTAATTCTTGTGCTTTCTGGCATTATGCTTTGCTTCTCTTTGCCAGTTAGAATAGTTTTGGCTCCAAGTAAAAAAAACTCTAATGGCTTAAACAAATAGGATTAAATTTGTTTTGTAACAAAAAATCTGGAGGTGAGAGATTGCCGGTTTTGGTTTTGTAATTCAAGAATATATGTAGCAGCTTCAAGTGATTTTCTTGACTTTTTCCTCATGGATGCAAATGACATCCAAAGATCTAGGTATTGTGCTTGTATTCAAGGCAGACACAGAGAAGGAGGGAGACAGAGCCAGGCCTCCCTGTGCCTTTTAATAGGAAGGGAAAATACTTTCTAGAAACCACTTGGCATACTTTTACATCTAACTTATTCCTGAAGACTGGGTCAGATGGTCATCCCTCACTATAGAAGAGTACAGGAAAACAAGTTTTCAGCTGTGAGATGGAAATAAGCAATTGAAAATACTCAAAACAAAGTGACTACCCTATTTTCTAAATCTTCTAATGCTATCACTATATTTGAGCAAATTCAAGGCCTCATATTTTTCTATAATCTTCAGACATGCTTACCACTGTGCTGCATACCTGGGCATAAAGATTTCCAGTAATATAAGTAACTTAGATGAATGTAATAAAAACTCTACCATTGTCTAACATGGAGTAGATGGACAATCGTGTGACCAGATTGTCTCACACGAACGCAATAAAATAAGAAGACTGTCTTTGTTCAATTTATGTTGCTAATAAGAGAATAATTTAACTGAGTAATTTATCAAGAAAAGGAATTTATTTCTTATAGAGGCTGACAAGTTCAAAGTCAAGGGGACACATCTTGTAGGGCCTTCTTACTGGTGGAAATGCTCTGCAGAGTCCCCAGGTCACCACATAATGAGAGGGTTGAGTGTGCTAGTTCAGGTCCCTCTTCCTCTTCTCATAAAGTCCCATTCACATGCTAACCCATTAATCTATGAGTGAATTAATCCATTCATGAGGGCCAAGCCCTCATGACCCAATCACTTCTTAAAGGCCCCACCTCTCAAAGCTGCCATATTGGGAATTAAATTCTGACATGAGTTTTGGAGGAGGCAAATATTCAAACTGTAGCAAAGAGTGTGAGTTGTTTTTGGGTATATTTTCCTAATGCCGATTGAGGGTCCTTGGGTTCTTTTAATATTATCGATTTAATAGCATTTGCTTTCTGTGTTTTTTATAATATGCCAATGTCACTTCTTAGGAAATGGCATACCATTGTGGATGGTTGGTACGTTCAAAACATCAGTTTTTTATGCTTATAAAATTTGCCTTGAATTTCAACATGTTTGTGAAGAGTAATGAAACGTTGGTTCACATAATAGCTTTTTAAATGAGAGGGAAAGTGTGGTTTGAAAGATTTGAGCCATATTTGTGACTACAATATGAATGTCACAAACCTGAAAGGTTACATTAGGAAAAGCTGAAGAGTCTCTTATCCCAGACTGTACCAATCAGTACCCACCATAAGATGATCAAAGGACATTCTAATTTTAAATTTCCCTTCCCTGACACTCCCTCAGTATTTTTTTAACCATGAAGTAATGTAAAAATGAGTCTTGAGACAGTTGAGAGATATGACTGAAATAAGCAATCACAAAAGTACTCCTTGTGGAGAAACAAGATTTGCCTTTATGATGGCAGAATGGCTAAACAGTGTTGTGTGCAGTGACTTTCAGGCCTCTTGTTAAGCACAAGCTAATGAATCCTCCCTATGCCTGTCATCTAGGCTAACCAGTACTGTCTGGTGCTTTGGGGCTGGCCACTTACCGTAGGAAGGCTCTGCTCAGATTATTAGAAAAAGTGCTTCTGCAATAATCACACCCTGCCCTCTGGTAAAAATTAGATATTACAGCCTTTACTAATTATAGGCTGGTGGCTCTGGTGCCCTTCCGATAGTAAGTTGCTTTGAGATCGATAGCAGCTGTAAATTGGGTAGTAAAATAAATCCAGAAGAGGCTTGTCAAGCTTTTCTTGCCCATAAAATGAAAATAAAATATCCTATTTGTGAAGTTCTACAGAAGGAAAAATTAGAAAGATAGTTCAAGTTGCTTAGTAAAGAGAAGTTTGCTGTCAAAACACGACCACATCAGCCACTGTTAAAACAAAAATGCAATCAGGAAAATTACTTGGAATGTTTATGTTTACTTCCAGTTTTGAAATTAGAACATCATGTTCCTTTGGGTTGTCATTCAAATTCTCTCTTCCTCTCCTGATTCCCATAAATGTAGTCACTGATAAACTGCTCTCTTTGGAAGTAGAATGACTACTCCAAAACTAATAATTTTTTTTCTTTTTTGAGAGTTTCACTGCCTGTATGAAGCCTGGAAATTATAAACGTGTCTAATTCAAGTTCTTTATTTAATAGATGTTTGTTTCTGACTTTATGACTATCATGTAAAATCTTTGCTGAGTATTATTGAACCACCTTAGTTTCTTTTTTTTTTTTTTTGAAGTTCCAGTGGGCTTTTATTGAGATAAATTCACAAAAATCAAGATTTTACCATGTTTTTTGAATCAGTTAAAGAAAAAATGTCCGAGCTCAAGTCTTTATAATTCCAAAATAAAAGATGAAAAACCCACAAAGAGAAGAGCATTACCCCCAAAACGATGAGTCACAGATCCAAACCAGCCTTCTGTAAGTTTGTCAAAGCGTGCTTGCTAAGGTTTCTCATCTTCTACAGGCTCGCTGTGGTATTCTGCCACATACAGGCTCTTGTCACTGTTGCTTGGAATAGGTTTTCTTTCTGTTCCCAGTTGCTCCTCGATACTTTTCAGGTTGAAGCGATCATCATACGTGATCGCCAGGCGCGGTGGCTCACGCCTGTAATCCCAGCACTTTGGGAGGCCGAGGCGGGTGGATCACGAGGTCAAGAGATCGAGACCATCCTGGTCAACACGGTGAAACCCCGTCTCTACTAAAAATACAAAAAATTAGCTGGGCATGGTGGTGCGTGCCTGTAATCCCAGCTACTCAGGAGGCTAAGGCAGGAGAATTGCCTGAACCCGGGAGGCGGAGGTTGCGGTGAGCCGAGATCTCGCCATTGCACTCCAGCCTGGGTAACAAGAGCGAAACTCCGTCTCAAAAAAAAAAAAAAAAAAAAAAAACATCATATGTGATCAAGTTGATGGCCAAGCCAAGATGACCAAAGTGACCTGATCTTCCAGTATGAGGGAGATAGGTCTCTGCCAGCTTTGGGAAATCAAAGTTTATTACCACATTCACAGCTTGTATATCAATACCTCGGGCAAACAGATCAGTGCAAACAAGATTGCGGCATAAGCCATTTCGGAAATCATGAAATACACGATTTCGATGTTCCTGCCTCATTTTAGCATGAATACAGAAGCAAGAATAACCCATTGAGAACTCTTCTTGGCTAGCAATGCAACTCGCTGAGAGGAGTTACAGAAAATATTGATTGGTTTATCTGAAGCCCTGAGAAAAGTGTGTTGAGGCAGTGTACTTTTTGGCGCTCAGTTACATATGCATAGTACTGGGTTACTCTCTTCAGAGTTAGTTCCTCCATCAGGTCAATCTCATAGGGTTTACTGCAAATGGGAATTCATGAACTTCTGTACACTAAGAGGGAAAGTAGCAGAATATAGTAAAATCTGCCTATTTTTAGGTAGCATGAGAATAATATCCTCCATTTTCTGCATAAAATCCTGTGACAGCAACTTATCTGCCTATCCAATACTATCATCTGGACATGATCAACCTTTGCTACTCCTTTCTTGATAGGATCCAGGATTCTCCCAGGGGTAGCAATCACTGTATCATCAAGCCACATCTTGTAAAGTGGTTCCTCTGGTGGTTGCCATCACTTTGGCCCCTCCCATGTGTTTGCTGTCCTGGTTGCAAATTTGACTGACCTATAGAGCAAGTTCTTTGGTGGGAACGATCACCATTGCTTGTATATGGTCCTTCTTCAGGTCTAGCCATTCAAGTAAAAGAATGAGGTAGGCACCGCTCTTGCCTGTTCCATTTTTCGCTCTAGCTAAGATATCCCTACCAGATAAAGCAATGGGAATGCTCTCCTCCTGAACAGGAGATGGCTTTTCCCAGCCCATTTCAAAAATTCCCATCAGTAACTCCCTTTTCAAACAGTAATCCTCAAACTCATGTCCTTTTGTGGAGGTCACGTCCGAAGTTTTGATTCTTAGATCCTTTGGAGGGAGTTTCAAAGTCTTTTTCCAGTCATCACCAGGCCTAATAGTGGTGGTCATACTCTGTGTTGGCTGCTGAATGCCATTATTGATTGTGTTGGTGTTTTGCAGCTGGTTCATCTGTTGCTGTGTCGGTGTGCCCCCTCCTCCAGGGCCACCACTGGATTTCACAGGGTCCCTCAGCTGACCATTTTGACTGGACAGATCCATTATAACAGGGTTCTCTGTTCTGGCTGTGCTCATGCTGTTTTAGTTGCAAAGGTGTCTTTCAAACTTCAAAACTTTTGAAAGTCAGTAGAGAAACTGTAATAACAGTTTATTAGACTCTCCAAAATGAAGAGATAAATATAAGTCTAGCTCAGTAAATGAATCCTTTATTGCAATGCAGGCAAACACCTGTAAGTCTCTGAACGGTAAGCAGCAGTAACTTGCTCTCTTGCACGGAATCAGCTTTTTGTTTTTAAAAGGCCCTTTAACAAGCTTGAGTTATTTCTGAATTCACTCACATCAATCTCTGAGTGTGGGGGCCAGAAGTGGGACTCCCATCTTAGTTTTTAAGTCAAAAGCTCTAGATGCTGAATCAGAGTTTGACCCTTTCTTTTGCAGTCAACTTGCTTAATTAATGCCCCAGCCCAACCAGGACCTTTCCATACAGCATCCTTGATAAATCCTATTTCAGCTTGGGTTTTGGTGACTTAGAACTCAGTGCTTTGTGAGTAGAGAAACACCATTTTCACAGCTGTTCTACACATCTGTACAGTCCTTCCTTATATTTATTTACCTACCACAACCCCGCACCCCTACCTTCCACCTGCCTAGTTCTGTCTTTTGGAGCAAACAATGTCTAGGCATTGAGCCAGGCCAGTAAGTGCACTAGTTGCACGTCAGCTGACAGGTTAAAAAAAAGGTTAGTGATCCATCCAGGTGAGGGCAGCTATTCTCACCTAGGGACAAGCCTCTATATTACAGTAAAGTCCAAATTCTGTTTTCATTGTCTTTAGCCCTTCCTTTTGTTTTCTCTCAGGCTTATCACTTTTTAATTTTTTCCTCCAAATGGAAAAAAACATGATCAACTCAAGAGACACAGGAAGATAAGTGCTGGGATTACAGGACAGAGCACCCTTACCTCTGGTTCTGTGTAACACACTGCACAAGCGAAGAGAACTATTACCTTCCCGGCAATGTCCTGCCATGCTGCCCACGTTCCCCACGATCTTGTGTGTGTGAGTGTGTAATCATTTTAATCAAATTCTAATCCCAGCCTTGGGCTCCATTTTCCAGCTGGGGAGTGACTGAGAGGCGCTGGGTGGGGAACAACCATCTGAAAAGGTGACATAAACCTCAATTCCAGGAGAACCTAGCTCAGATGCAACATTCTCATATGGCTCCAAGACCAAGCAACAATCTCGCGAGACAACTGGGTCAATGGTGCAGGGAGAGGTTCGTGGTCGCGCCGCAAGGGGGAGCTCGCGTTTGCGGAGCCCGGCGTCTGCTCGTGGGCGTGCTCGTGGGCGTGCGCGTGGGCGCGGGCGTAGGCACAGACAAACGGCTGCCTGTTAAGTGTCCTTGACCCGTTGGGTTGTCCGAATCGCGTTTGAGGCCATGGGCGACAGGTATGCTGTACTTCGGCGGGCCCAGCTGCACCTGGATTTCATCCACGCCAACTCGTGAGTGCCGAGGTGGGGTCGGGGTGGGGGAGGGTCTCCGTGCCTTGAAGAAAGGTCCTGTCGGTCCCCCGAGGAAGTATTCAACAAGTGAGCTTGGTATTGCAGATTTATGGATTTATTTGTTTATTTGAGTTGTACAGGCCTTTTTAAAATGATGAACGCATGATGAAGGTCTATTTTGGGCCAGGCCGAACCCTTTTTTTTTTTTTTAATTGATTACTTAATTACTTATGATTTTCTTGCTGTTATTTATTTATTTATTTGAGACGGCGTCTGGCTCTGTTGCCCATGCTGGAGTGCAGTGGTGCAGTCTCAGCTCACTGCAACCTCCGCCTCCTGGGTCCAAGCAATTCTCCTGCCTCAGCCTCTTGAGTAGCTGGGATTACAGGCTCCCACCACCATGCCCAGCTAATTTTTATATTTTTAGTAGAGACAGTGTTTCCCCATGTTGGTCAGGCTGGTCTCAAACTCCCGACCTCAAGTGATTCGCCCGCCTTGGCCTCCCAAAGTGCTGGGATTACAGGCGTGAGCCACCACGCCCAGCTTGTCTTTTTTCTTTTTGTAGCCTTCCTAGTATAGAAAACACAAAGTGGTTTCTCATGGTGGTTTTGATCTGCATTTCCCTAATGACTAATGTTGAGCATCTTTTCATGAGCTTATTGGCCATTTGAACACCTTTGAAGAAATGTCTGTTCAAATTCAAGTCCTTTGCCCATCTTTATTTAATTAATTAATTAATTTATTTTTTATTTTTTAAATGAATAGATAATGGTTATTTATTTGTGTGTTGGTTTAGTCAGTTAAATTTTGCATTCTTTGCAATACAAACTCTTCAGGGTATCAGTTGCTCACTGTCCCCTCCCATATCCCTCTCATCCTCCCACAAGTTTTACCTATATAAAGACCAAATATCTCCTCACAATATTAACCAAACTTTTTAAAAAGAACATTAGATAGCAGTTCTCTGTCTCTGGGAAAGCAGAAACTTTAGCAATTAATTAGCTTTTGTTTTTCCATATAATAAGCATAGAAAGCGGTAATACCTTTTTTTTTTCTAGCTGCAAGACAATAGCTTGTGTATCTTATTTTTTTTTTTAATTGCATTTTAGGTTTTGGGGTACATGTGAAGAACATGCAAGATTGTTGCATAGGTACACACATGGCAGTGTGCGGGCCGAACCCTTTTGGTGCTCTTCAGCGAACACCAAGTGGTTGGAAGGCCCCACATTTACCGTTGAACTCAACTGTTTAATTGCTGGTCATCAGAACCGTGATTCCACCAATCCTGCCTGACCTTAGTCTGCCTAACACAGTGGCATTAAAGATGGACGGTGCTCTTCAAGCAGAGTAATTTGCATATATTGATTTCAAACTCTGTGAGTCTTTCCAAAAATGTAACCTCTCTAAGAATAGGAATCTCACATTTTAGTTGTCATTTGGTCATTTCTTCTTCTCTGCGATGTCTATCTGCCTTTTAGAGCTTCTCATTAGGTGTCATTTTGGATCCTGAGATTGCAGAGACAAATGACAGAGGTTTGCTCTCTCATCTGCTGTTTCCCATACAGTGAATTATATCAGTTAGTGCTGTTTAATTCACAATGATACGTCAGAGTTTTTCTTTTTTTGGCATCTTTTGGTAATTTGGATTTACTAAGTATAGGAACTGATATCAGGGATGTACCAAACTTGAAACCACAGAGATGGGGGTATAAAGAAACCAGGGAAGGCCAGCCTTGCTGTGTGGGACAGACTGTATAATTTTAACACAGCAGAGTTAAACAGGCAATATTCTGCAGACACTCAGTTTTTATCTCTCTATAGAGAATGATGTCAAGTGGGAAAAGGTGGAACAAATAGTTGAAAGGCAGCTGAGGTGGAAGACAAATGAAGAAATAATCGTTTCGAGTGAGCTTAAGAAAAATGCTCAGTGGGGTGCTGGAAGGACTGTGAATTTTATCTCAGAAAAATTCCTTGGCCTCAGTTTTGCATGGATTTTGTGGCCACTGCCACACAGCCTCCGTTCCCCCAAACACACTGTGGTAGCCACTTCTCTAGTGCTGTTTTCAACTGGTGGTGTAGTAACTTAACAAGAGTGACAGCAACATGAAGTAACAACAAAGTTAAATATGAATTGAAGACTTCTCAGCTTCTCTAGGCAGATTGGTTGGTTGAAGTCTGTTTTTGGAGACAGGGTCTTGCTCTGTGGCCCAGGCTGGGGTGCAGTGATACCATCATACTACTCTGCACCCTTGAACTCCAGGGCTCAAGTGATCCTCCAGCCTCAGCCTTCTTAGTAGCTGGGACTACAGGGATGCACCACTGTGCCTGACTAATTATTATTATTTTTTAAAATTTTTAGTAGAGGTGGGGTTTGGTGATGTTGCCCAGGCTGGCCCTGAACTCCTGAGCTCAAGTGATCCTCCCACTTTGGCCTCCCAGAGTGCTGGGATTACAGGCATGAGCCACTGAGCTCAGCCCAGGTAGATTTTTGTTTGAGACTTCCTTCTGCAAAAGGAGTGATATTTAAATTTCTCCCTTTACTTTTCCTCCATGTCCAATCCTTCAAGTGCATGCTTTCTCTAAATGTATGAAACCATCTATTTCTCTGTCTCCACTGCTATTGATTTTAGCCTAAGCCACCACCATCCCTTTTCCAGTCTACCCCACACAGCCTCTTAACCGGGTTCTCTGCTTACCATCCTGGCTGCTTGATGGTTTATTTTCCAGGAAAGCTGTCAGAATGAGCTTTTTAAATAATATAAACCAGATTATGCCTCAATTCTTGAAACACTGCAGTGGTTTCCAGTTGTATGTCGGCCAAGTACAAGCGCTTCTCTGTGGGATGGGAAGCCCTGTATGACCCAACCATGGCCTCATCTCAGCCTGTTCTCGGCATTTTACCATCAGCAGAGCTGGCTGGTCTCCTTAGCTCTTTTTCTGCTTCGAGGGTCTTTGCATCTCCTGCTCTTGCTAGAAAATTTCCACCCTACTCTGCAAGGGACTGAATTCTCTCATTCTTCAGGACTCAGTTTAAATATCTTTTACCAAGAGATGCTTTACCTACCACCAAGCCCTTCCTCACCAGTTACTCTTTCCCATCACTACTACTAAGTTAGCACCCAATCAACATCTGTAATATCATCTTCGTAAGTTTGTTTATTTGTGCATTTTCCACGTACCCTGCCAGCTTGAGCTCCAAGACATCAAAGACCCTGCCTGTACACACTGCCCCGTGGTATGCAGTGAAAGTCTCTTGCATGAACTAGTGCAAAAATTCATATGACGTTTTTGGTCAGAATTACTGCAGTTGCTCTTCTAAAGGATTGTTTATGTATTGAATTTCTGTATATTGAGTCATGTATTTTAAATTCCCTAGAAGGGCCTGTGATTTAAAGTCCTGATTCTGTAAAGCATATCATACTTCTCTTTGACACTATTTTACATTTTTATAATTTTTTTTTTGGAGTGAAGGACATCTTTTTGTAATAATATTTTAGTAGTTTTTTTTCTTAATTACAAAATTTAAAGCTCACCTGACTCAAGAGACTTTTAATTAGCCTCGATATTTGAAACTCCAAAATATGGGGATATTTTCTCTCTCTCTCTCTCTCTCTCTCTCTGTGTGTGTGTGTGTGTGTGTGTTTTAAAAATAAATTTTAAGCTGAAGTGTTGTCCTGTGGCCTGAAGTGTTTGGAGACTCTGAGACCTTGCCGATGATGCTTTCTCTTGTACAGAAGAGCAGATGTGTTTTTGATAAATGAGGCTCTCTTGCTTCTGTTACCTATTTACTAAATATAGAAAGAAAATTGCATACTGAATATCCCCTTAATGCTGTGATAAGGTTGCTGATTGAAATATCCGCATCAGGAAATGGAAGGCAAGCATGGACTCTCAAGGTAGTGTGATTCCACCCTCAGATAACTCCAAACTGTTGTAAACACTGAAGGCTGTCTGGAGTGTTCTGTTACCGAGGACCTGGCATTCAAGCGTACAGGAGAGAGTGACCTGAGGCCATTTCTGAGGTTATTTAAGGAGCAGGCTTTTCAGCGGTGGAAAGATTCCACAGAAAAACACAGATTGGTGAGGCATGCAAGGGCTTCCTGCCAGTTCCTTTGCCTGCAGATGGAGCCTTATGGCCTTTTAGTAGGCAAGGATTTTGATCAGTATTCTTCAGAAATATTTTGTCTTTAAATAATAGAATTTTAATGAAAAAATCCTCTCGGAAAAACCTCACTTGAAAATATGCTTATAAAGCAATATTAAAAGGTCAAAGTTTAGGCCAGGCATGGTAGCTCATGCTTGTAATCCCAGCACTTTGGGAGACCAAGGCCGGCCAGTCACCTGAGATTGGGAGTTCGAGACCAGCCTGACTAACATGGAGAAACCCTGTCTCTACTAAAAATACAAAATTAGCTGGGCATGGTGACACATGCCTGTAATCCCAGCTACTTGCGAGGCTGAGGAAGGAGAATCACTTGAACCTGGGAGGCAGAGGTTGCAGTGAGCCGAGATCGCGCTATTGCACTCCAGCCTGGGCAACAAGAGTGAAACTCCGTCTCAAAAAAAAAAAAGGTCAGAGTTTATTTTAATAATACGTACTGAGGCTCTTAAGTTTTTATTAGAAGTGGACAGGATATTTTGGCAAAAGTATTTTTAAACCTGGCTTCATAATGGAGGGCATCTAGTTCCGAATCTTGACCGTGCTGAAAAAGTTGTTTCTAGAGTAACTTCTTAATTCACTAGACGTCTGGAACTAGAGATCATTTATCTGCAAGTACTTGAAGGTTTTACATTGATTTCACACCTGGTTTAACTTTTTGTTTTCTCTTCATTTCTTCACCAGCACCACTCACAGTTTCCTTTTTGGAGCACTGGCTGAATTGCTGGACAATGCAAGGTAAGGTTTATCTCTGAACAAAGGTTATTGAGGGAATTTCATGACATAACTCTTGTCTAGTTACCTGTGAAGAAAAAAAGATCATGTCATATTTTCCCATCTGGAATGTTTTGTGATTGATTTCCTGTAAAATCAAGGTATTCTAGGAAAAAGGATAGTTGAAAGAAAGAATTATTCACCTTTGATTAATTTTTATGTATGATCAAACTTGAAGTCTGATTTTATGTTAATAACCATTTAATAGTACATATTCATTCAGTGTTTTTGAATTACATGTCAGCGTATGCTTGTCTTGAGAATTTACATATGGATTTGGGCGTTTATTGAAGTCTGCGTTGAATTTCATTGTACAGTTAAGAAAATAACTAACTGTTCTTGATCTCTTACTATGTATCAGACATACATAAACACTTTATATATGAGCATTATATCATGCATCCTTATGGCAACATGCTGAGATGGGAATTAATTTCCTAGTTCCACATATGTGGAAATTGATCCACTGAGAGATTAGATGTTTTATTCAAGGTCACATAACTTATATTTGGCAGAGCTAGCATTCAAATTTGGGCGATCTGTCTGCATGCGGAACCCCACTGCCACATTTTACTGTTTCCAATATAGGTATTGATGATGAAGGAACCCCTTAAACAGTTTTAAGTTCTATTCAGTAGTTTATTTGTGGGGCCTTGCAAGGTCTTTATTTATTTATTTATTTATTTATTTTAGTTAAATTGAATAGAGCATTTGACTTGATTTCTATTGGTATTCCGTATAATAGAAGACTTTTTCCTACCTTTTCCTGTGAAAGCAAAGTCCATCCTGGAAGTAGTATACAGCTGTTAGATCAAGGATCTCAGTAGGAGCCTAAATTCCCTGCCACAGGTTGACAGCAATATTTTAGCTTTTTTGCATGTGTTCTTCATTTTTTGCTTTAGATGGGAGATGCTCCTATTGAAAGTGTGACCACAAAGCGTAGTCAGTGAACCAATCATCCAGAAATTCCTGTCTGGCACTAAGTAGAAAGTTATTATCTCCTCCTTTTTGGAAGCTCTCTCTCTGTTGAACTGATGGAATCACAAAAAGGGAGAGAAGAGGAGAAAACGAATAAAGTCTGTTGTTCAGAGCCATGAACTCAGCTTGCAAGGAGCTAATAAGGATGGAGCCAAGACAGATGAACACTTCTGATTAGTTTCCCTAAAGGAGCTTAGTGTTGATACTGTTGCTTGTGTCCAAAGCTTGGAACCAGCAGGGTTCCTCCTGTGTCATTGGTCCTGCCTCCTACTGAATGGCCCACATTCAGCAACTTGACATCTGCAAGTCTGAAAGAACACATTTGTCTATTTTTGCAACTGTCTTTTCTCCTTTGAAGTTGTTTCTTTCATTCATTCAACAAAGGAGGACAAGTAAAATCAGAATGTGGAAGAAATAGAACAATGGAACCAGTTTACGTAGTAGAGGGTGATTGGGTGATTGGGAAAGAAAGATTGACTTCAGACACAGGGGACTGAAAGAAATGTGATCAATAAAGTAATCCTTAGAGCAGCATTTGTAAGCTGGCAGCCCCTTGACCAGGTCCAGCCTGTCTTATGTGTGTTTGGCTCATAGTGAAAGTTTGTACAGTGTTTATAAAAAAGGAAGGGAGGAAAAAGGAATTGTTTATAGGTTTAAGATGTTAGAGATACCAAATAAAAAATTTGGGCCCACTGCCTTCCTTGAAAGATTAGAAGTAGCAACCTCAAGGCCACATTCCTCCACGGGATCAGGGGCTGGAGAGGAGTAGCAGGTGCTCTCTTGGGACCAGCCCCTGCCTTCGCCTTTGCCCCACTTCCAGTTTTCCCCCATGGGCAGCCTCAACCCTTCAGTCCCTCTTTCTTCATGGACATTTGAGTTTTCCACCGCTGCTTAGATGCTAGTATTTGACATCAAAAGAAACTGTTTAACAGACTTACTCAAGATACTCAGTTGGTCTTCTGAAGGAGAGCTTTACGAAGTCCCCATGTTATTCTAAGAAATTATTTTATGTCATTGTATTCAACATTTTAACAATTTCCTGTAGTTTTAAAAATTAGAATGGAAAGATATTAAAAGAATATTGCATAGAGAGGAGAAGAATATGTGGTGATGTAGGAAGGATTTGTTAGGGCTGTCTTCCTAATGCAATAGCTCTTCAGAGAGGAAGTATCCTGGACTAAAGAACAATGATTATTATAAAATGTCTTAATATATGATAAAGGTGAGCTATTTTATGCCTTATTTCATGGAAATGCTACATGAAAAACTCTCTCTTTAAAAACTTTGATTTCAGTACAGTGGCGTTTATTAAGCATTTATTGTGTACATGGTACTTTGTGTAATGTATTATTATATGATGGAGATACTGATACCTATGTGTTATGGAACTATGGTAAGGATTAGAAGAGAATTTTCACAAATACATCGTTCAGTGCTTACTTGGCACATAGGAGGTGCTCAGGAAATGGCAGTGGTGACTCTGGAGTGTTATACAGGGAGGGCTGAGAAGCAGCAATTGGCTAGAGGAAGAAGCTATATGGGACTAACTTCTAGGCTTGTGGAGCGAGTACAGTGTACCTTCTCAGATTTGTTTGGGCTAGTTTTGGGTTCATAACTGATGGAAACTGAGAGAGACTCAGGTTTCCTCACCAGAGTTATGTGGTTGCTATTGTTGCACTGAGCTTCCTTGTAGACTCACTCCTTCCTCAGCATACCTTCTTCCTCATCAGCGAAGACTTCCTTGCCTTCCTCCTTTCTCTCACATCCACGATATTGAAGCCACAGTCTTCCGGCCTCTTCTCCTTTCCTATTAAAAATTTTACTTTTGAAAGTAATTGTAAAAAAATACAAAAATAATAACTGTGAATTTTAGAAAATGGAGAAATTATTTAAAAAAAAACTATTCTACATCAGTATTCTCATCACCTTAGAAGAGGGATCAGCATCCTTTTCTGTAAAAGACTGGATGGTAAATATTTTCACCTCTATTGGATATAGGGTCTCCTTTAAAACTACTCAACTCTGCCATTGTAGTGCGGAGGCAACCTTAGGTACTATGAAATGAATGGGCATGATTGTGTTCCAATAACACTTTATTTGCGAGCAGCTGATGGGCCATTTTGATCCATGGGCTATAGTTTTCCAAGCTCTAACATAGAGAAAACTCCTATTCACATTTGGATGTCTTTCTTTTCATATATGTTCTTTAAAATGTCTTCTTACAGTGCCTAGTAATTCGATTTTTCTTTTTTTTTGTTTTGAACTAAAATATGAAAAACATTCCATGACTTCTGGATTATTTGCCAGTCAGCTTTGTTTTTTTTTTTTTTTTTAAATTTTAAACATTTTGTTAGTTTTTTGTGTAATTTTCACTTAATTACGTCTCTTTTTTCATATGTCTGAGTTGCAGTCTTTTGAATATTCTAAATTATGACTCAAAATCACAGGTCTTATGATATAATAGCACAGTTGAATATTTTATAAATTGATTTTGAAGTAATTTAAGTGAATTTTTGTATTGTTTGATATCTGACAATAAATAGGTTATACCTCATGTAACAGCAGTTCATTTCATTTAAAGCAATAATATTTTCATATTGTTTCCAGAGATGCAGGGGCTGCAAGACTTGATGTGTTTTCAGGTGAGCAGATTTTCTTTTTTCTTTTATTTTCTTCTAATGGAAAGCCATAGTTATTTAGCTTGTATTTTATTTCACGAAATAAAAGCACATTCTATAGAATTTTAATGTAATCTGAGTGCTTTGTGAGTACAGTGACCCTGTGGGTAGCCAGGGTGAGGAAAGTGTGCTCTGAGAGTCCAATTGTTTGTGTGCTAAAGGACCCATTTACAAAATTAGATCTTCCAGAGTTTTGTGAAGGTATCAGAGTGATTTGGAGCACTCCATTTACCTGCCATGAGAAATAGTTTTATTTTAAAAAGCATATTAACTTAATGGTTTTTCATAATGAAGCATACATCATTCCCAACTTATTAGTTTTAAAGTGTGTAAGTGCATGTGCAGTATGAGGGCTAGAAAATCCAAACCAAACCTGTTTTCTTTGCTGACTTTATTTGTAGTCATCAAGTATTTATTGCTCTCATTAGTTATGTCATTAGACTATGATGCTAATGAAATTAGGTTCTGTGATCCAGCTCTGTGGGTAACACTACGTAGAGAAATGCCCAGGAAGTCACGCTGCATTCCTACCATATGTCTGTCAGCTCTTCTGCAATAGTGGCTGTTGTTCACAGGTGATAGGATATGGTCCATGATCTAAATCCGTATCTCTGTGTAAAAAGCACCTCAGTTAACTGAGTGTTCTGAGCCAGAGGAGAGCTTATGCTTCATGAAAGAGATCGTCATGGACCTCTTGAGATAACTGGGGAAACAATAAATGACACTCTTCATCTCCTTCTCCTCTCCAGGTCCTAAAAAACTTGAGAAATAAAAAAAGAGTCAGCTTTTATTGCTGATAAAGGTTAGGCTGGAGTATGTAGCTTAGTGTGAGAGAGCACACGGACTTACAGAGCAGACCCCGGGATCACGTGGTCTCACTGGCCTAGTGGAGTCGGGCTTCCCCTGAAACTCCTCTGCCCTGGGACAAGGGATCAGGACTCATCCTCTCCACAGGCAGCTCTCTCCAAGAGGAAAATGCAGGGTCAGAACTGAGCCTCCCCAGTTTATTCTTCTCTAAGCGACCAGTAGGTGAGTGAACTCACCTCTACCAGGGAAAAGTGAGTGAGGGCACAGAATAGGGCCTCTCTGGTGAGAAAAAGTCATCTTCCCTTCCATATCCAATTATATTGAGTAAAATAGGATGAACACTCTGGCGTAGGAGAGACTTAAAGTATGGTGGGAACACAGAGAAAGAAGAAATTATGCCTCATATTAAGGGGCTAGGGCTTGAAATATGGATGTGATTTTTGTCAGATACTCCAGGAAGAAAAGAATATTCCTGTCTAAATAATAATTATGAGAAAACAAATGAAGGTAGACTAGTTCAAAGATTCATTAACTTATTCAGTAATAATTTGTTGTCTATTATTCAAGGTACTGGGGATAGTGCACTCAGCAAAATGTTGAGGTCTGTGTTCCCCTGGAACATGTATCCTAATGGGGAGAGAGAGACAATACAGAAATGAACAAATATGTAATATACCAGGCAACGACAAGGGCTAAAAGGGAAAACAAAAAAGCAGGACAAGAGAACAGAGAGTGATGGAAGGGGTATACAGTTTTTCACATGGTGGTCTAAGAAGGTTTCTTTAAATAGCTCACATACCAGCAAAGACCTGAATGATATGAGGGAGGGAGACACACAGATTCCTGGAGAAAAAGCGCTTGGCGAACAATGCTGAGGCTCAGTTGATTCACTCTGAGTGTCAGAACCAAATGAACGAGCATCTTCAATACCATTCTAAGGTTATTCTGCAGTCAGTGGACCATGAAGAACTTGGAGCAGTGTCGGTTTTCTATGTAGACATGTGCTCTTCTCTTTTTTAAAGAAAAATACTCATTCCAGGAATACCTTACAAGATAGTCTGGAGAAGGATGAAAGCAAGGATAGCAGGGAGGTATGGCTATGGGAATTACCTAGGCAAGATTTCATGAGAATTATAGTAGAGCGATAGTACTAGAAATGGAGGAGGAGGAACAGATGTAAGCTGCATTTCATGCAGAGCACATGCACGGTTGATGGAGAGTTCAGAAGACTTATCCATAGTCACAAAATACAGCAAATGTCATCAGAATTCACACATTCTATTCTTTGGGGTTTGTAACTGGACACCAGCAGGGAATGATTATTTCACCCTACTTTCCCTAAATACTTGGCATCATCATAAACAAGCAATATAAGATCTTGACCAATTTGAGATAAAAGTGGCACTTCTTTTTTTTTTTTTTGAGATGGAGTTTCACTCTGTTGCCCAGGCTAGAGTACAGTGGCACCATCTTGGCTCACTGCAACCTCTGCTTCCCAGGTTCAAGCAACTCTCCTGCTTCAGCCTTTCGAGTAGCTGAGATTACAGGCATGTACCACCACGCCTGGCTAACTTTTGTATTTTTATTAGTGACTGAGTTTCACTGTGTTGGCCAGGCTGGTCTGGAACTCCTGACCTCTATTGATCATCCGCCCACCTCGGCCTCCCAAAGTGCTGGGATTACAGGCATGAGCCACCGCTCCTGGCCGGCACTTGTTTCTTTTTTGTGTTTATGTATATATTGTGAAAAACTGTTCAGTTTGGTTTAAAATTACCTAATCTTAGTTTAGGGACATGGATGAACCTGGAAACCATCATTCTCAGCAAACTGACACAAGAACAGAAAATCAAACACCGCATGTTCTCACTCATAGGTGGGTGTTGAACAATGAGAACACATGGACACAGGGAGGACAGCATCACATGCTGGGGTCTGTCAGGGGGGAAATAGGGGAGGGACAGTGGGGGATGGGGAATTGGGGAGAGATAGCGTGGAGAGAAATGCCAGATATAGGTGATGGGGAGGAAGACAGCAAATGTGTACCTATGCAAGTCTTGCATGTTCTTCACATGTACCCCAAAACCTAAAATGCAATAAAAATAAATAAATAAAATCCAAGGGTGGCGACCAGATGCCAACATATTAAAGTACCATTTCCAACAACGGATTAAAAAAAGAAATCTTGGTACAATTATTATGTGTCAATTAAAATAAAACTTAAGAAAACTTGTACCACTTGAAGATAAATGCAAAGCGTTTCCACTCAAACTCCCCAAAGAAAGGAGACTGTGGTATAGTGTTGAACAAAGGCCACTTATATCTGTGATCCTAGATAGTCCTCTCCCACATTTACTCTGGGCTTTGCCATGGGACTTGCTTTGGCCAACGGGACAATGGTAAGAATGACACAAATGAAGACCCAGAATGCACTTGCATGTTGAGGCTTGCCTTTTCTTGCTGCCTTGGAGACTCTAAGGCTGTTATCATGAGAATAAGCCTGGGCTAGGCTGGTGGAGACATGTGGTTCAGTCACTCCTGCCCTCTCACCAACTGCCAGCACCAAACACTTCACATGTGAATGATTCCACCAGGTGAACCAGCTTTGGGCCAATCCACCAGCTGGCTGAAAAAGTATACGTGAGCCCAGGCAAGCCCAAAAGAAAAGCCAACTGAGCCCAGCCCAAATTGCCAGCTGACAGAATCACCACCTAATAAATTATTATTGATCTAAAAAAAAAATTACCTAATCATGTTATAACATGTTTTATTGAGGCAAGCCATCATATGGCTGTCAACCTAGCCCAAACTGATTTTCTAAAAAAAAGGCAGTTAAAAAAGTCAGGGACTATGCTTATGTATCAATACATAGAATTAGTCTCAAGATACAAAGTTCATCTAGGATTGGACTATTTTTCAGTTTATTTACTGTGGCCTTGAATTATTGTCAATCTTAAATTTCTGCCTAGTAATTTGAAGGCTATAACATTCAAATGAAATATGTTTCACCGTGGTATTTTATATGTTCGTGTGTATTAGTTCCAGTAAACATGGATATGCATTCAGTACCTATATTTTAGTGCTTACTAAATGCCAGGCACCAGGCTAGGTGCTGGGTTTACACTCTTAAGGAACTGACATTCTAGTGTGGAGCCCGTGAGAAATGTAATGTGTAGCTGTATTTTGGTGGGTAGAGGGCCCGTAGCTTTCCTCATATCTGTGAGGTAACTGTGTTCCAAAAAAGTGTAGGAACCACTGAAAGACAAATAGATATATGAACAGGTATTTTAATACACTACAAAGGTGGGAAAACAGAGATAAAAGGGACATTAATTATGGGCACTAAGGACATGGAAGGATTAGAAAAGGCTTCCTAAAAGAAGTCTTATATGAACTAATTGAAAGAGAAAATAGGCACTGGTCTGGTGAGTGAAGCATGGAAAGGATGGAAGGGCATTATGTACAGCAACTGGAATATGGAGAGAATGTAGAAAAAAATGTTGGAGACGTTAAAGATTCATTCAAGGGGAGTATTTGTGTGGGAGTGGAAGGTGGCAGCATGGGTAGGTGAGGGGAGGACAAGAGATGGATTTGGAGAATTATCCAGAGGGCCAGGTCATGGAGGGCAAACAAGATTTGTTAGGTGGTTGGCTTTTATCCTGAGAGCAGTGGGAAGCCATGGAGAGGCTTTAAGCAGGAGAGCAGTGAAATGCACCGCTGATAGAGGGCTAGATGCACCCTTTGACTGTAGGGAGAGCAAGAAGGTAGGGAGCTGTTGTGATCCAGAAGAGAGATGGTGGTTTCCTGAAATAAGGCAGTATACTGGGGAAAGGGAAAGTGGTTAAACAGGAGATTCATTCAGGCAGTGAAGCTGAGAGGACTAGATAGTTGCCCGTGTGTGGGGTGAGGAGATGAAGAATGTAATGGTGATCCTGAGGTGTTGACTTGGACAACTGAAGCCAAGGGGCAGGGTGCTGCCATTTATTGAACAGGAAACAAGGAGGAGGAGAAAGTCTAATGTGGGAGGAGGTGTTTGATTTGTATTAGACATGCATAATTAACAGGTGATAAAATATACCTGAAATTCATAGTGTTAAGGAATTGAAATAAGGCCAGCTTTCAGAGTGGATAATGGGGAGTATTAAATTTTTGGGCTATACTTGTTTGTCTTTAATTCCTAATAGGGATTCACAAAAAAGGGAGGTACTGTAGCATATGTCTGCTAGGAATCTTGGGTCTTTCCCAGCCGTTTACTGAAGGAATGTCTTTCTCTCTGCAAGCTCCGTCCATGAGAAATATATACCAAGAAGTGCAAACTCAGCTGTGGCTACTATGCAAAGCTGCCCAAGGCTGAACCTGGTTTTGCATCAGGTGGTTCCCAATCCTGGATGAACATTAGAATAAACGAGGGGGATTTTAGAAGAAAATACCAATTTCTGAACCCTATCCAAGATCAGTTACATTAGAATATCTGTAGTTGATTTCAATGTGTAACCACGATTGAGCGTTACTGCCTTTATTCAGAGAGCTCAACAGAGTTGGAGTTCCCTCATTGAACAGTGAAGAAATGTCTGCCCTAGAGGGAGGACTGAACAGAATAAATACCTTAAAGGGGGAGGGGACAGATGTCCTGGCACAGAAGTTAAGGTAAGCAGACCAGAGGACTAGGCAGAGAGAAAGAACTGGGAAAATGAAATGGTAGGTTAGATCCTAAAAGTTTACAAAGAAGTAAATTAGAGGAGGGGGGATTAGAAGTGGGCACATGACCATAAAATTATAAACCCAGAAAGATTGAGTATGTTTTATAAGTATGTATTCATGTGCTCTCTTGAAACTTACTTTTTAAAATATCACTTCTAGGTGTTTTTTTTTTTTTTTTTTTTTTGAGACAAGGCCTCTTTCTCTGTTGCCCAGGCTGGAGTGCAGTGGAATGGAGTTCATAGCTCACTGTAAACTCGAAGTCCTGGACTCAAGTGATGTCATTGCTCCAGCCTCCCAAGTAGGCAGGATTATAGGCATGCACCACCTTGCCTTTGCCTGGCTATTTTTTTATATTTAATTTTTAGTGGCCATAGAGTCTCACCATATTGCCCAGGCTGGTCTTGAATTCCTGGCGTCAAGCCATTCTCCCTACTTGGCCTCCCAAAGTGCTGGGATTACAGACATGAGCTACCACGTCTAGTCTCTAGCTGAATTTTGAACAGAGAAGTTGACTTAATAAAAGTGCTGGAAAGAAAGTATATCAGTGATTGCCTGAGGGTAAGGTGAGGGTGATGGGACACGGAAGAGGCCGAAGGGAGGGTTTACGAAGGGTCAGGAGGAAACATTTGAGGTGTGGATATATTCACTGCTGTGATTGTGGTTATGATTTCCCATGTGTGTGTATGTGTACATGTTAAAATTTGTCAAATTGTGTACTTTAAACGTGCAGTTTATTGTGCATAAATTATTCCTGAATAACACTGTCATTTAAGAGAGAGAAATGTGCTAGAACTCCTATGTCCAACTGCTGAAATTATTGTCAGGGCCAGTTTACAAACTGGGCACTAAAATTAGTCTCATTAGTTTTAGTCACACCTTTAACCTTACTTATTTATTTATTTATTTTAGACATGAAGTCTTACTACCTTGGCCAGCCTGGTCTTGAACTCCTGGCCTCAAGTGATCCTCTTGCCCTCAAGTGATCCTCTTGCCTTAGCCTCCCAAAGTTCTGGGATTACAGGCATGAGTCACCATACCCAGCCTACCTCCAACATTTTTGTAAACCAAAGATTAATATTATGTAATTTAATGATGTCTTTAAATCATCAAAATTGATTTTAAATAACTTAACCATTTTCAAAAATTAAATGTGTCTTCAAGAGGCAAATATTTGCTCCTATTAAGAAACACTCACGGGCCGGGCGTGGTGGCTCACGCCTGTAATCCAAGCACTTTGGAGGCCAAGGCGGGCGGATCACCTGAGGTCGGGAGTTCAAGGCCAACATGGTGAAACCCCACCTTTAAAAAAAAAAAAAAAAGAAACACTCACAAATGGCTCTTATGGGAATTAACTTCTTAGAAGGGAGCCTGATGGATTTAATAAGAATGGCCTAGATTTCTTTTATAATTACGCTTTGGTGGAAAGGCACAAAGGTTGGTCAGTTTGACAGAGGGGTCCTGGGGTCACTTCACCATTAACCTTTTTCCCTTCCCACAGAGAGGAAATGCCTGAAGTTTAAAGGACTGGTCCAGTTCCAGAGCAGAATATGTCCTGTGGTATACATAATTTTTTCACATGTAGATGTTTTATGTTAATTTAAAGCCTTTATGTTGCATGATTATTTTTCCCCTGCAGTTTCTTGTGAAGCTGTAGCCAAGACTCCACTCTGGGCTCCATCTTTGTGCCATAACTCTGTCACTCTGCGGCTACATTGGTGGAAGATGAATAATTATTCTAGCAGCATGACTTTCTGACTAACAAATTAAGCCCGATATTTATTAGTAATAACTGCTTTCTCTTACAGTGGATAATGAAAAACTGCAGGGTGGATTCATGTTGTGTTTCCTGGATGATGGATGTGGCATGAGCCCTGGTAAGTTAATTGTCGGGATACCTAAGTGGCTGTTTAATGAAACAGTCTGAAAACCTACAAAATAAATAAAAATAAATTGAGCTATCTATTCAAAAACAGGTATGAAGCTATTAAGGAAAAACTTATTGTTGAACTTTTTAGGTTTACCTATCCCAGCTGGCAGAGTAAATTTATTGTAACCATCTAAAGCAAGACAAAAAGTAAATGTACATAAATATTGTCAGAAAAATGAAAGGCAAATGTTACTGATTGTAAGAAATAGGCATCTGGGAATGAATGGAAGACAAACAGTCACTGAGTGGACTCCAAGACTGTTTTTTAGCTCATCCTTTAGGTATTGCTTGTGAGAGCCCCAGGCAGTTTCTTGTACCTTTAGGCTATTTTTAATTTTGCTTAACCTTGAGGTAGAGATTACCTCTTCTTGTTTTTAGCCTTGTTTTTTCCTCTGCATTTTGAAAGATTTAGTTGCTTCAAATGAATGTTCCCATCATAATGAACGCATCTACAATAGATCTCATGACTTATCTTTGTGTATTCAAGGTTAGCACAAAGCCAGCAACATTATGGGTACACAGTGTCTGTGTGCTGTGAAAGTGAAATGTTATTCCATCTGAGGGCATTGGGCTGTTTTAGATATTGTATTCCTGAATTCTTTCAACACTGTGTGTTCCACAAGCTGGGGTTTTTGACCACTAGATTTAAAAAATGATGAGAGAGTTCAAGTAATATGGAACGGCCATGGTGAGTTCCATAACCAAGGAAAGCATGCATCGATATGCTCAGTTATTGATTTGCTGATAGAAGCTGAGAATTTGAAGTACAGCAAATGTCTTCTTTCAGCTCTGAAGTTTCTTCTTGGTCTGAATAGTTGAAGAGTGTTTATTAACAAGTTTAGAAGGACTGTTTCACCAGTTTTGTTCTGACTTTGGGTAATTTTGATTTTTCCAGTTCATTTTAATTGAAGGTGTTCTTGGTCTTTTAGTGTTTAACTAAACGAGAAAGAAGAGTTTGTAACAACAACAAAAACCCACGCTGAAAAAAGTAATTTTTCACTTCTAGCCTGAATATTAAGTTCATTTTTTTAAGTTCCTAAAATAAATGACAGAATGTATGTGATATATTCTAAGGGAATTTCTTATGAAAAGAAGCAACTCTTTTTATATGGGTCATGAACAAAATGTTTGAAACACAGACAAATGACGAATATTCAGACCTTCAGAAGAAACTCAACGCTTTAGCTACATAGTAGCATCAAGTAGTAATAAAGATGAAGGAAGATGACTAAAAGTTGAATCTATCCCTTGTTCAAACGGAGCTAGATCAATCTTGACCTATAGAAAATGACTACAGTACTTTCTGGGTTTTTAAAAAAAATCTCTAGTCTTGCTCCTTTATAGTCCATTCCCCACGTAGCATCCTGAGTGGTTTTCTTTCTTTTAATGTTCATTTTATCGTATCATTTTCCTGCTGAAAACTCTCAGTGGTTTTCCATTACTTGATAAAATTTGTGCTCTCAGCATTGCTTCCAAGGCCTTATATTATTTGGCCCTGTGCGCCCCTTCGGCCTTTTCTTATTCTTCCCACTTCCTCACTTAGGACACTGTACGCACACGCGGCTAGCCCCTCATCATTGGAATCCATCTCATGTTAACCATCTGCCAGTGGCCTTCCCTGATCATTCCTCCTGCAGGCGACATTCCTGTTAATTCTCTATCGCCTTATCCTGGTTTTGTTTTCTTCACTTAATACTCTCAGTCAGAAATGATCTTAGTTTAATTTCAATCTGTTTCTCTTACCAAGACATAATGTTGTCCAAGGCAGGAGCTATGCTGGCCTGTTGAGTGTTTTATTCCTATGCTCAGAACCTGGCAACCATGCATGTGCATTCACATACTGTATAATGAACACATGGGATTTGGTTCAGAGCGATACCGTGTCAGTACCAAGACTTTGGGTTATGATCCTAGCTGTACCGTCTGTCAGCTCTGTGACCTTGAGCAGTTTTCTTAAACTCCTTAGACTTACATTTGCTCATCTGTGACATGCAGGTCATAATAATAATACCACCTTTCTTGTTTTGTTTTAAATATTAAGCTGTGCATGTAAGTTTATAACATAGTACCTAGCATGTACTAAACAAATAATAGGCTGGGCGTGGTGGTTCACACCTGTAATCCCAGCAGTTTGGGAGGCTGAGGTGGGCAGATCACAAGGTTAGGAGTTCGAGACCATCCTGGCCAACATGGTGAAACCCCATCTCTACTAAAATACACAAAAAAAAATAATTAGTTGAGCATGGTGGTGCGTGCCTATAGTCCCAGCTACTCAGGAGGCTGAGGCAGGGAAATTGCTCGAACCTGGGAGGTGGAGGTTGCAGTGATCTGAGATCGGGCCACTGCATTACAGCCTGGCGACAGAGCGAGACTTCATCTAAAACAAAACAAAACAAAAAACAAAAAACCAATACATGTTAGCTAACATTGTCATTATGGATATCCTCACCTAATGCCTAATCCCTCCTAAGAACACATCATAGAAAGTCCAGTTAGTTTCAGAGAAGCAGAGTATTTGGTGGCTTTTACATACCTCATACCATGTGCCACTGAACTATAGCATGTCTGTACCCAGACTGACACAGGGTCCTCAGGACAATTCTACAGCATGTATTCAGGTAGACCATCAAGAAAAACATTCTTGGTCCTGGAGGATGGTATTAATATATTCTGAAGTCCAAAGGATTACTCTCCGGAATTCCAGAATACCTGGAGAGGTCAGGAGAATGACTTGGAAAGTCCCTCCCAGGAAGTATCAGAGCAGAAGCCATCCTGTCCCTCTTAGTCTCATGTGGGCCTGGTTAAGGGCTAAATTTGTGGGGAAATTACTAGTGGTACAAATAATTATAACACTTATAATTTGTTAGCACCCAGCAAGTGCCAAGTTTTGCATTCGGAATTTCACAAATACATCATCTCCATTAATTTATTTCATTTATCTTCGTCAGCAACACCATGATAAAAGTATTAAGTAGTTCCCTCTTACAGACTTTTAAACTCTATCTAAGGTCACATGATTAGGTCTGTCTCATCTCCTTTAGTATCCAATTGTTTCTCAGTATCTGTAGGGTATAGATTCCAGGACCTTTCTAGGATACTAACAGCTGTGGATGACGAAGTCCATGAAAGAAAGTGGCGCAGTATTTCCATGTAACACCTATACATCCTTCTGTATACTTTAAATCTTCTCTAGATTCCTTATAATACCCAATGCAGTATAAATGCTATTAGTTGTTACACTTTGTTGTTTAGAAAATAGTGACCCCCGCAAAAAAAAAAAAAAAAAAAAAAAAAAATTCTGTACATGGTCAGTCCAGGTGCAATTTATTTTTTTCCTGAATATTTTTGGTCCAACATTAGTTGAGTCCATGAATGTGGAGCCCGCAGTACCTTGGGCTGACTGTAATACCGTTAAGACCTTTGTCAGAGACTATGGATCCTGATGAAAATCCTTGTCTCTGGGCTGACCCAAGAGCTATGGATTTGCCCTGATGTTCTGAGGACATGTGAGGTCCTGACAACTGGGCCTTAGGCCAGTATCAGAGTCTTCCTAACCACCTTAAAAGTCACTGTCAATTACAGAGGAAGCTTCAGATATCATTTACTTTGGAAGATCCAAAAAACGGCTGTCAACCTTGAAGTTCATTGGGCAATACGGCAATGCTCTTAAAAGGTAAGCATTTTTTTCCCCCTTAAGACATACATTATTGGTATTGGGAATACTGTTTAGTTAAAGCAACTTACACAGAATGATGTAGGCATGTGAAGCTTTAAAAAGAATATAAACTTGAGTCAGGGTGTGACCTACTACTTTGTTTTGGAATTTCCATATCCATAACTGACTTTTTTTTTTTTTTTGAGACAGTCTCACTCTGTCACCCAGGCTGGAGTGCAATGATGTGATCTCGGCTCACTGCCATCTTGGCCTTCCAGGTTCAAGAGCCTCTGCTGCCTCAGCCTCCTGAGCAGCTGGGATTACAGATGCGAGCCACCATGCCCAGCTAATTTTTGTATTTTTGTAGAGACAGGGTTTCACTGTGTTGGCCAGGCTGGCCTTGAACTCCTGACCTCAAGTAATCTCCCTGCCTCTGCCTCCAAAAGTGCTGAGGTTACAGGCATGAACCACTGCACCTGGCCCATAACTGACTTCTATCTTTATAACATTTTAAAAGTTAATTCTCCCATGTAATAAGATAAATCCTTTTTCAGGGATTCCTGAAGTAGTACCCCTAGACTTTAGGGCTTTGTTTCATCTCTCTGTTCTGTTGTTTCTCAAAGCATACTTTAACCTAGGTGCTGGGCCTGCAGCTCATTTTTTTAGTATACTGCGTTGAAAGGTGAGGACATGAGGCTCACTTGTGTGGCTCCTGCCTGAGATAGATGATTGTTCTTTTGAGCCCTGAATGGACCCTTTCCCCAGCAGCCAAATCTCAAGCAAGAGTATGGGACTGGCTTAGCTCAAATTCTTCTACTTTACTTAAAAAAAACATTTGTACCCTCTTAATGACGGGTCAGCAAAACAGAATGTTGGAAAGAACATCTTGACAGTACATAGTGGTAACAGCCTGCCTGTTCTTCCTTTTCAGTATTTGAGATTTAAAACATGATGTTCTTCCTTTTTAATATAGTGGGTCCATGAGAATTGGAAAAGACTTTATTCTTTTTACGAAGAAGGAAGAAACGATGACCTGTGTATTTTTTTCTCAGACGTTCTGTGAAGAAGAAGGTCTTAGTGAGGTAAGAGTTGAGGCTTTCCTTCTGCTCCCATAACAATGGCATTGCTTTCATTTACCCTCTCAGAAGGTGAAGTCTTGTCATGGGTTCTTTCTGATATGATTTAGAAACTTAGGAATATGTTTGGGAAATGCAGAGAAGGTATTTAGACATTCTGGGGACATCAAAGGCCTATCCTCGTGACTCTTTCCTGAAAACATTTTCATTATCCATGTGCTCAAATCTCCCAAAATAAGAGGCTCCCTTAGGCATGATGAGCTTTTTAGAAGAAACCTGTGAAATCTTTCCATCATATGTGCCATAAATGGATTGTCATTTTAAAAATAAATGAAATATTGGAGTCAAAGATTTGGAATACAAAATGTAAAGAAATTGAATGCAAAATGGACTTAAAACTGTAACTCTGGTGACCATAATTTCAACTCCTTTAGCTGATCCAGAAGCATTCTGTTAATTATAAGTGCCTGAGTTTTATTATTATGACTGTCAGTTATGATTACATACAACAAATGCATGTTGAGGAACTACTCTCTGCCTAGTACTGGATAGACTCTATGGAAGGTGGAAAAGAAGCAGAAGATCATATGGCCATCTCAGAGTTTTCAGCTTTATCACAAAATAAGGTAGACATATATGAATTGGATTTAAAAAATGACAGTATTTAAAAACAATGCTCCTCAATGAGTCTGTGTGTCAGCCTTTAGCAGATTATCAAAAGCAATGATATGGATGGAGAGATTAGAGGGCCTCGAGTGGCCAATGAGGGTTTTATGGAGAGAGTACAACTTGTAGCTGGAAAAGCTGGTACTGTGGAGTAATGGCCCTAACAAGTCTCAGACCTGGAGATGCATGTGGAGTTTGGATGGACGGTGTGGTGCTGTGGACTGCCGGTGGGTGGGGCTGGGTGACAGGAGCAGTCTGCAGGCAAAAAAGGAGTCAGCCATGTGGGAGCCTGATCTGAGGAAAAACGATGCTTTAAGCATTGATGTTGCATATTACGTGTGTAAAGGGCTTGGAAAATTGGGCTAACCCTTAATTACAGCTTTCTTAAAATGGGCCACCCCCCTTTTTTTAAAAAAAAACTAAAGACAGCAACCACTTCCCATTTCTACTTCCACAGAGACAACCTCTTGCAACAATATTAACAAGTTTTATCTGGGCACGGTGTAGTACCTCTGTAGTCCCAGTTAACCTGGGACACTGAAGAGGGAGGATCACTTGAGCCTAGTAGTTTGAGCCCAGCCTGAGCAACATACTGAGACCCTGTCTCAAAAAATGCAAAATAAAAAAGCCTGTTCTTTTGACATTTACCTGCATGTCTCTAAATAGCATGCTTGTATTGCCACTTCTTGATTTTATGTAGGCATTATCTATTAACCTCCCACTTTAAAAGAGGATTTACCTACCCTTTTTCTTGGCTTTTATCATATAATCAATCTTCTTATCTCCCATTCTCAACATCGCTTTAATTTTAGTTATGGCAATATTCAGTATTTACTTTATAAGACTTTATAAACACTGTTCAAATTATACCAAGTCATAACCTATTATTTTTCCTTTTAATGTACAACTTATTTCCCCTAAAATTAATAATTGACTGCTTAGATTTTTATGTGTATTACTACCTCTGAATATTTGCTTGGTTTTCTGTGTTCATGTCACTGTGCTAACCCCAGTCTCAAAATGCTGTCTTTTTGGTCCCTTCATCCCAAAGTTTGCCCGGGGCCTTTTCCTGTACCGCAGCTCACACTCCTGCCTCCATGGCGGTGTTCAGCTGCTGTCCTGGGATCTGCCCTTGCCATCATCCTGGTGATTCCCTTTCCCTCTCTTCTGTGTCAGCTCTCAGATTCTAGATCTCATGTCTTCTTCTGTAGCTTGCTGCTGCTTCTTGGTACAGCATGTTCTCCAGTGACTTCTTGAGCAAGGGAACACAGGGGACAAAATATTTGGAGACCTCACATGCATTACAAGGTTTTTGTTCTACCCTAACACTTCATGATAGTTGGGCTTGGTATTATTTCTAGGTTGGAATTTCTTTCCCTTCACGATTTCTTTCTTTCTTTTTTTGAGACGGAGTTTTCGCTCTTGTTACCCAGGCTGGAGTGCAATGGCGCGATCTCGGCTCACCGCAACCTCCGCCTCCTGGGTTCAAGCAATTCTCCTGCCTCAGCCTCCTGAGTAGCTGGGACTACAGGCACGCGCCACCATGCCCAGCTAATTTTTTGTAGTTTTAGTAGAGACGGGGTTTCACCATGTTGACCAGGATGGTCTCGATCTCTTGACCTCATGATCCACCCGCCTCGGCCTCCCAAAGTGCTGGGATTACAGGCTTGAGCCACCGCGCCCGGCTCCCTTCACGATTTCTAAGGTTTTGCTCCATTATCTAGTTTCTAGTGTTGTTATTGAGAAGTCTCAAGCCATTTAATTGCTTAATCTTTTATGTGACCCATTCGTTTTCTATTTTTTTTTTTTTTTAAACTTTACTGTTTGAAGATCAAAATAATCTTCTTTGTCCCAGTATTCTGATTTCAATGTTTTGCCTTTGCCTGGTCTATTTACATCCACTGTGCTGGTCACTTGTTGGGTCTTTTTGATTCAGAAACTCATATTCTTCAATTCTGGGATAGTTTCTTGTAATATCTGATGATTTTCTTCTATTCATATTCTCCTTTTTATCTTTTTGTAACTCCTGTTTTTTAGCTATTAGATTCTGGAAATGGTTCTCTAATTTTCTTAGCCTTTCTTTCCTGTTTTTATATTTTTGTTATTTTTTTTCTGGAAGATTTTCTAACATTTGTTTTTGAACCCTTTTGTTACCAGAAAGGGGTATCCAGACCCCAAGAGAGAGTTCTTGGACCTCATGCAAGAAAGAATTCAAGGCGAGTTCATAGAGTGAAGTGAAAGCAAGTTTATTAAGAAAAAAGTAAAGGAATAAAAGAATGACTACTCCTTAGGCAGAACAGCAGCCTCGGCTGCTCAACTGAGTATACCTGTAGTTACTTTTTGATTATATGCTCAACAAGGGGCTGATTATTCATTAGTTTTCCAGGAAAGGGGTGGGCAAGTCCAGGAACTGAGGTTTCCTCCCATTTTTAGATCATATAGGGCAACTTCCTGACGTTGCCATGGCACTTGTAAACTGTCATGGCACTGGTGAGAGTGCCTTTTAGCATGCTGATATGTTATAATTAGCATATAGTGAATAGTGAGGATGACCAGAGATCACTTTCATCACCATCTTGGTTTTGGTGGGATTTGACCAGCTTCTTTGTGAAGCTGGATCAGTAGGGTCTTTGTTACCTGTATCTTGTGCCCACTTCCAATCTCATCCTGTGACTAGGAATGCCTACCATGGAAATGCAGCCTGGTAGCTCTCAGCCTTATTTGACCCAGCCCCTGTTCAAGATGGAGTCACTCTGATTCAAAGGCCCCTGACACTTTCACTGATTTTTTTTTTCTGTAATCATAATCTTAATTTCTAAGACATCTTTCTTATTCTCTGAATGTTTCTTTTTCAAGGATATCTCATTTCTGTTTCATGGATTCAGTATTTTCTTGTATAACTCTGAAGATATTAACAATAATTGATTTTTGCCCTGTTGAAATTTTCATCTTTTTTTATGGTTTCTGTTTTCACTGAGTTGCTTTGTTTATGATCGTTTGTTCTCTATTATCATATAAGAGGCTTTTCTTAGATGGCCATTAATTCTGAATATGTTAAAGATTAGTCCAATAAAATGCTGAGTGTGAGCTCTGAGAGTGTGAGTGGGGCTTAGCTGCTGTGACTGTCACAATAATGTGATCTAACTGAGCCTTTTTATTGGGGAATCCTTAATATAATTGTCTTTGTGTCTTCCTTTCTGGGTTGGTCAGATTTTTATAAGAAAGACTTCTAGTCTTCTGCCTATAGGCCTGTCAGCTTCTAGGAGACAAATGGGAGTCGAGATCTGAGGTTCTCAGCATCTGCAAAGTATACTTTCACTCGGTCCATCTAATCTCAGCAAGGTGCCCAACAGCAGTGTCTGGCATGTCTTCCAGTCTAGAAATCAATTTCTCTTTCCAGAAAATAAATATCCAGACCCTGGGAGTTGGAGACGAGCTGTTGTCAGATGGGGATCTAGATGTTACTTCTGGTTCTTCTTTCAACACCAACTCTAGAGTTAACGCTTGCCATCAGTCCCTGAGCCTTTCACTGTAGGAATTCTGAATTGCAAATCAGGCTGGCTTTTCTTTCTGGCTTGGGCTTTAGATTGCTTTTCTTGCGCATGCTGTCATCTGCTTTTCAACTTTTAAAATGCTGATTCTGTTGTTTCCTCTGCCATTCTACCCTTCAAGAGGGAGTGGAAGTACACTCCATCTGTTCCCGTATTCCGCGATGGAGTATTTTAAAATACAATTCTGTCTATACACATTTGTTATGTGTCTCTTATACAACTAGATTGTAGGAGGAAAATGAACTTTTAACTTAGTGTTTTGTAATTTGTCTAGATGAAGAGTGGAATTAAATAGATAAGACAAAAGAATAATGTTTTTTGTGTATTTCATAATAAATTGATTTTTTAATAGGTTGTAGTTCCAATGCCCTCGTGGTTAACAAGAACCAGAGAATCTGTCACAGATGATCCCCAGAAATTCTCAATGGAATTATCTATAATTTATAAATACTCCCCATTTAAAACTGAAGCCGAATTGATGCAGCAATTTGATGTGATCTATGGAAAATGTGGTAAGATCATCAAAACTCTGACAATTTGATGGAAGTATTTGTGTTCAGTGTCTTATGAAAGACACTGTACATGTGTTTTCATATTTTTTTGTTCTTATAAGCTCATGTAGATTCACACTGGGGACAGTCATTTATTTTATCCATATGAGCTTTGTCTTAAGAGCATCCAAACATGAAGTACTGTAAATCCCTGACACTGGGAGAAGGATGTGTACTTGCATGAGCTTGGTGAAACTGGGTGAGAAGAGGATGGTTTAGGCTGTGACCACTGGGACCCCACAGTTGCTGCACTAGATAGCAAAGTTGGGAGGTACTTACTGCATCATTTGAGATAGGGTCATAACAGGTGTGTAAAGAGAGTTAGAAACTTGTAAAATAACAAATTCATGTTTCTGTGGCAAACAGCAAAAGCATTATAGACATTCTTCTCTAGATTAGCAGATCTTTTCCCCATTCTTTCCACCTCCACCACCTTTCTGTTCAACATGTCGAATGTACTGTATCTATTGACACAGTTGATCCAGGATTTAGACACAGGCATTTAGGCTTCAAAACCCATGTTCTTAGCTACTATGCTATTCTCCCTTGTGTTTAAGAACTACCAAAAAGGAAAGTATAATTAGTTGTCTTTTTAATTTCTCTGATGATCCTGTTTGGCTTAATGTCATAATCAACTGGAAATAATTTGGACTTTTTCTGTTAACCATGTCTTGGAGCAGGGCTCAGCAAATTATGGTCTCAAATCAAATGTGACCCCGTATCTGTTCTTGTAAATTAAGTTTTATTGGAACACAACCACACTCATTCATTTATGCATTCTCCATTGCTGCTTTCATGCCGCAGTGGCAGAGCTGCATTGTGAATAGTTGCGACAGAGACTGTATGGCCTGCAAAGCCTAAAATATTTACTATCTGGCCCTTTACAGAAAGAATTTACCAACACCTGCTATAGTGTATGAAAACAATATTTCTTATTTGTACAATATTTAAAAACCCCTCTTTGTTTTTATATGTGTTGAATTCAGTACTACCAATGAGAGCTTTACCTATAACACAAGGCTCAGGCTCTTAACAAATTTTATAATGCAAATTATGAAAAGAGTGCCAAAATTTAAAAATCCACATTGAAAGACTTGTAGTGAATTGAATAGTAATAAGAGGCACCATACTGTAGAAACTCAACACTCTTTGGCAGGGAGTGAAACTTGTTACTTGGCTTAGCCCAAGACTTAGCCAAACATACTATTTACTAAAGTACAAACGAAAATTCTATAGCAGACTCAGTTGCATAGATGAGACGATAGTACAATGACTAGCATTTTTGCATATTTAAAATACTGACGAGTCAAACATCTATTTTTCTACCAGGTACTTTGCTGGTTATTTATAACTTGAATCTTCTGCTTAATGGAGAACCAGAGTTGGATGTTAAAACAGACAGAGAAGACATACTGATGGCTGGAGCTCTGGAAGAGTATGTGTTTGACAGAATGTCTTTCAACAATGGTGGTGAGCTAGAGTTAGGAGCCCTGCGTCCTGGCTCCAGGTCTGAGGTCACTTGGCCTTAGCACTGGGACAATTCATCTTACCCTAGTTGCCGATAAAGTTAGGCTAGACTACTGGTTTCCAAACTTTGTCTAAACCTCAGAGTGACCTGGGATGTTTCTTGAGAAGTATAGGATCTGGGGCCCATCTCAACCTACTGAGTCAGAATGTCCAGATATCAAGCATAGGTATCAGTCTTTTTTCAGACGTTCTCCAGGTGATTCAGAAGTGCCAGTATGTTTAGGGACCACTGGAATATAAGACTTCCAAAGTTCTCTAATACCTTGATGTGGTTGTTCAGTCAAGGTGGTGGCAAAAATATTAAGGGAAAAATATTAGGGATAGTTATAGGAAATAGTCACAAAACCCCCTTCAAAGGCCAGGTGGTTTACATAGCTTCAGATGAGAGAATGGGGGCTGAAGGCGGCTAGTTCTTTTATCTTGAGGCTTGAAGCATAGAGCAGTTAACAGGGGAATGCAAAGGAGTTTATCGAAATGGCTTGTTGTCCTAAGACCAACTTTTACCCGTCTGCACTTGACTGTCTCCTATTCGGGGGTTGGCAGAAGTTTATTACCCACAAATGGAGTTTGCTTTAAGCCTCAGAACCTGGCCTTTAATCTTTACTCTCTAGTGCTGTTGACTCAAAGCCTTTGTCATTTAATGTCTGCTGAATAAAGGCCAGCAAGGCCAGGGAGTTGGGGCCAGTGGCCATTAACTTCTTTGGTTGAATGGCCATGGACCCCCTTCCTGCTCTTTCACTGTATTCTGTGTTTGAGTGAATTTATTCATCTGTCACGGGTTTGGGGTCTGCCTGTTGGACCCCATCAGTGGTGCCCCTGAATGAGGAAACTCATCACTTTGACTCCTAATTTATAGATATTAAAACTGAAAAAATAAAAAGAGTTTATTATTCATTACAGGTCATTAAAAATGGACAGGCATCAGGATAGTGTGAAGCAAAGAGGAATATGAGCAAATGGCAATTTTATTATTATTTGTCCAGAATGTCTCTGTGAACTGCATATTTGCAGTAAATAAATAAACAGACATTCATTTTTTATTGGCTACCAGGGATCTATAGGGAACAGAGCAAGAAGATACTGAGAGGCCTGTGTGAAAGGGTGTGGAGAAAGAATGAAATAGTCACAAAAGCTGGGTTTCTCTAAAATATCATTATTACTTAAAACTTAGTAGCGTGAGCTGGCAGTTTTTTAGTCTCAGAACACTACAGCTAGAAGAGCTTGTAAAAGTAATTTAATCCAGTGTGATTTATTTTGTATTTCAGTGTTGTATAATAGAAATATAATGAGAGCCAGAATGAGGGACAAAGTGAATCTTAAATTTTCTGGTAGCCACATTAAGAAAAATAAAAAGAATAGGTGAAATTAATTTTAATAATGGTTTTATTTAATCCAATATGTCTGAAATATTGTCATTTAAATTTCAATATGAAAAATATTGATGATATTTATATTCTTTTCTTAATACAAAGTCTTTGAATCCAGTGTGTGTTTTGCAACATACTGCATGTATGAATTTGACTAATGCCCAATAGCCACAGGTGGCCAGTAGCTACCACATGGTTTTAGACTAAGGTGTTAAGACCCAAGTAGACACATCGGGTTAACAGAGAACTTATTTTGTTTTTCCCTATGAGGTGAAATTTAGAAATTTCTTTCCACAGTTAGCAAATTTTATATTTGATAACACACTTTTAGATTATCTTCTCTCCTTATTTCTGATGTATATTTTTTCTCATATTCCAACATGTGGAATTCCTGATATACACAGAAATGTTTTCTTTTCTTTTGAAAAAAATATTCAGTGTAATGGCTGTTCCACAAATGCTGGGAACCTCTGTGCCAGCATTAATATGCCAGTGTCAGAAAGGAGTCCCAGGATTATCAGCATCTCCATTACTGTCTTCCCCTTTTCCTGCTGCCTCTGCCCTTGTACTTGCCAGCTGGTTCCAAAACCAATATTTCATGCTATTTAAAAGCTTTGAACACACATTTTGAAACAGTTATCTGTCAGAGTGCCTTGGCATTTCTACACTGGCATTAGAAAACAATACATTATTAGAGGGATAATTTGACAGCTATATCTTTGGAAAGATGTTCTTGCTGTTTCCAGATTGTGTAATGAATCCAGAGCTTCTCTAGCCATTTAGGCAGTTAATTACAAAATAAAGAAAATGAATTGGACCTAAAACATGTACACTTTCACTTTGGCACATAGATCACACTGGATTTTTACATTTGTTTTTCAGCAAAATTTTTTTAGTTTGATCACAAGAAAAGCCTTTAAAGACAGGGCTAGGATTTTATAAGGAAGAATCAATTTTATAAGGAAGAATTTTCTGTAGCATTCATAATTTCTGAACCAAGGATGCTATACATTTCATGACCTCTGACATGAGTACTATGATGGTACCAGGAAGGGATAGCATCACCACCTCCTTGGGGGTAGTAGTGCCTCTGTAGTTTTCTCCTGTAAAAGGTTTGCCTTTGGGCTGGACGTGGTGACTCATGCCTGTAATCGCAGCACTTTGGGAGGCCGAGGTGGGTGGATCACAAGGTCAGGAGTTCAAGACCAGCCTGGCCAAGATGGTGAAACCCCGTCTCTACTAAAAATATAAAAAATTAGCCAGGTGTGGTGGCACGTACCTGTAATCCCAGCTACTCAGGAGGCTGAGGTGTAGAATTACTGAAACCCGGGAGGTGGAGGTTGCAGTGAGCCGAGATCGCATCACTGCACTCCAGCCTGGGCGACAGAGCGAGACTCCATCTGAAGAAAAGAAAAGGTTTGCCCTTAAATCCACCTCATTATTTATTTAGACCTACTGTCTCCTCCCCATCACTCCCAATCTCCCTTTAAACTTAGAACATATATATATGTATATACATATATACACTTTTTTTTTTTTTTTTGATGGAATCTTACCCCGTTGCCCAGGCTGGAGTGCAGTGGTGTCATCTTGGCTCACTGCAACCTCCGCCTCCCAGGTTCAAGCAATTCTCATGCCTTAGCCTCCCAAGTAGCTGGTATTATAGGCATGTGCCACCCAGCCTGGCTAATTTTTTTGTGTTTTTAGTAGAGACAGGATTTCACTATGTTGGCCAGGCTGGTGTTGAACTCCTGATTTCAGGTGATGTGCCCACCTCAACCTCCCAAAGTGCTGGGATTACAGGCGAGAGCCACCACACCTGGCCAACATACATGTATTTTTAACTTGTTAAAAAAATAGTACATAGTTAGCCACACAAAATTATGGACAATGGTGTTGTCCCATAGGTTCTAACATTTACACCCAATTACTCATCGGTAAGAGACTAGAAAAAAACATTAATTCTTAGTCATAAAGGATTAGTTCTGGTCCAAGGTAGATCTTTTTTCTAAGTCCTCTTTTATTTATGGTTTCTGATATTTGAGCCTTTAATCCAGTGCAGTTTACAATACAACACCTTTTTTTTTTTTTACAATTTCTTTTTCTGGTGATTATTGTATCCCTTTATCACTACTGGATAGGATTCTACATCTGTACAAAACAATTTTCAGATCTTGAAATGATGTAATTTTCAGGTTTGGTCTTAGACAGTAGAGTCCTGTTGATTCTGAAAATAATTTAATTTTCTGTGTGGGAATATGGAAATTCAAACTTTCAAGCTTTTATTGGACCTCAGGGAAGAGGTGTTTTGTTATTATTTATTTTCCTCCTAATATTATTTATTGTAAAATCAAAAATGAAACAATGTTTTAAAACATTTTTAAGGAAATTAATTTCTATATTATGATTCATTTTTATTGCATTTTGCTGTTTTTAAGTGTAATATTTCATTTTTTAAATTTATGATTTGCCTCTAAACATTATACTAAGTTATCCTCTAATCTTGATATGTCATGTTTCATAAGTGGCTTATAATAGTCCATTGAATTAATTTATTATAATTTGCATAATTATTCCTGTATTTTTGGGTAGTAGCATTGGTCCCAGTGTTTCACATTGTTTATGGATAATGTTGAAATAAACATATTATGTAGATGAACTTTTTTATGTTTTGAATTTTTTTAATGATAAGTTTCCAGGAAGGGAACTACTGAGTCAAAGAGTCTGAACTTTCATATAATTCTTGTGAATATTTGACATTTTTTTTGGTTGTTTTTTGTTTTTGAGATGGAGTTTTGCTCTTGTTGCCCAGGCTGAAGTGCAGTGATGTGATCTTGGCTCACTGCAACCTCCGCCTCCCAGGTTCAAGCAAGTCTCCTGTGTCAGCCTCTAAAGTAGCTGGGATTACAGGCATGTGCCACTGCTCCTGGCTTTTTTTTTTTGTATTTTTAGTAGAGACGGGGCTTTACCATGTTGGTCAGGGCAGTTTCAAACTGCTGACCTCAGGTGATACTCCCACCTTGGCTTCCTCAAAGTGCTGGGATTACAGGTGTGAGTCACTGCACCCGGCCTTGACATTAGCTTTAAACATAGGTTTCAAAACCTTTTATCATTGTGCTTTGGGCCGAGGCACTAACAGCAGTAATCAGACCAGTGGCAGGGTCTTCTGTCAAGATGACAGGCACGTCAAGAGAATTTTAGTAGAAGTGGTGTTCAGGCGCATGGTCAGTAGTGTCCTGTGGTTTGGAAATATTAGTTCACTTAAAAAAAATTCGAATAGATAGCAGTCATCAGAATTTCAGAATGCGCATGATACAGAAGTCTGCATTTTACGTGTGAATTATTGAATTTTGAATTGTGAATGTGATTTATGGAGAGCGCCAGGGAATCATACATAGGGTTATATGCAGAAAGTGAGTTGAATTTGCAGGACAAAAATTATCTTAAATTTATATGTCACCATAAACTTAGGCAGTGTTTCCTGAAAGGGAAGAAGATACAAAAAATAACTTCATAAAAAAATCAAAGGAAAATGAAGATTTTGGCCAAGCGTGGTGGTTCACGTCTGTAATCCCAGCACTTTGGGAGGCCAAGGCGGGTGGATCATAAAGTCAGGAGATTGAGACCGTCCTGGCCAACATGGTGAAACCCTGTCTCTACTAAAAATAAAATAAAAAATTAGCTGGGTGTGGTGGCACATGCCTGTAGTCCCAGCTACTCAGGAGGCTGAGGCAGGAGAATTGCTTGAACCTAGGAGGCAGAGTTTGCAGTGAGCCAAGATTGTGCCACTGCGCTATAGCCTGGGTGACAGTGTAAGACTCTGTCTCAAAAAACAAAAACAAAAACAAAAAAAGAAAATCAAGATTTTGAAACAAAGAGTGGGGATAATGCCAAGAACCTCGAACGCTTAAGAAAATAAAGGTGGGCTAATGACAGAAAACGATGTTTCTTCAGGGCTGGACTAGGTGTGTTTACTAGTTTATGTTGTAATTTTTTGGAATTCTGGGACCAAATCCCACATCTCAAACTTTTGTAGATTTTTTTTTCCATTAAGTTGTATTTTTTCTCTTTTAAGTCATCCATTTGTGCAAAACAAAATCTTCAGTTAATTCTTTCCCTCTATCTTGTTGATGGCTTTTAGTAAACTTCATTTACAATCATACAGATGACTAAAGTTTAGAATTGTTTTCAAAAGTCCTGCATTGATTGGGTACAGAAGGTAACAGGCTAGCGGAGGGTTTTAAAATGAGTCAGTGCACATCATGACCTTCTATGTAGTTTAGTATGGATTCTCATCTGCAAAATCACAGGACCATAATTCTGCTTTGGCATTCCTTACATAGAGTTCTTATATAAACACTAGATATTGCAATTCTATAATTAAGTTGTTTTAAATTTCATTCATAGGACATGGACTTCTTTATGTGGATACCAGGATGCAATCTTAATTTGGATTTTAAAATTACATGTAAGATATGCCACTGAATTAGATCCAAGCATTACTTTTCTTTTAGACTTTTATGTTAGGTGCAGGGGTACACATATAGGTTTGTTACGTAGGTAAACTCACGTCACAGGGATTTGTTTTACAGATTATTTCATCACTCAGCATTAAGCCCAGTAGCCAATGGTTACCTTTTCTGCTCCCTCCTCCCACCCTCCACACTCAAGTAGACTGGTGTCTGTTGTTCCCCTCAAGTGTGTCCATGTATTCTTATTATTTAGCTTGGACTTATAAGTTAGAACATGCAGTATTTGGTTTTCTGTTCCCTGTGTTTGCTAAGGATAATAGCCTCCAGCCCCATCCATGTTCCTGCAGAGGATGTGATCTCATTCTTTTTTATGGCTGCATAGTATTCCATGGTGTATATGTACCACATTTTCTTTATCCAGTCTGTCATGTATGGACATTGAGATTCCATCTTTGCTATTGTGAAATAGTGAATAGTGTTACAGTGAGCATTGGCATACATGTGTCATTATGACAGAATGCTTTATATTACTGTGGGTATATACCCACTAATGGGATTCCTGGGTTGAATGGTAGTTCTACTTTTTAGCTCTTTGAGGAATTGCCATACTGCTTTCCACAAGGTTGAACTAATACACTCCCACTAACAGTGTACAAGTATTCCCTTTTCTCTGCAGCCTCCCTAGCATTTGTTATTTTTTGACATTTTTAATACTAGCCATTCTGACTGGTGTGAGATCATAGGTTTTGATTTGTATTTTTCTAATGATCAGTAATGCTGAGCTTTTTTTCATATGCTTGTTGGCTGCATGTATGTCTTCTGTTGAAAAATGTCTGTTTATGTCCTTTACTCATTTTTTAATGGGTTATTTTTCTCTTGTAAGTTTAAGTTCCTTGTACATGCTTGATATTAGACCTTTGTCAGGTACATAGTTTGCAAATATTTTCTCCCATCCTGTAGGTTGTCTGTTTACTTTGTTGATAGTTTCTTTCTCTGTGCAGAAGCTCTTAAGTTTAATTAGATCCCATTTGTTCATTTTTGCTTTTGTTGCAATTGCTTTTGGTTTCTTGTCATGAAATCTTTGCCCATTCCTATGTCCAGGATGATACCACCTGGGTTGTCTTCCAGGGATTTTGTAGCTTTGGGTTTTACATTTAAGACTTTAATTCATCTTGAGTTAATTTTTGTATATGGCGTAAGGAAGGGGTCCAGCTTCAGTCTTCTGAATATGGCTAGCCAGCTATCCTAGCACCATTTGTTGAATAGAGAGTCTTTTCCCTGTTGCGTCTTTTTGTCAGCTTTGTCGATAATCAGATGGTTGTAGGTGTGCAGCCTTATTTCTGGGCTCTCTATTCTGTTCTGTTGGTCTATGTGCCTGTTTTTGTACCAGTACCATGCTCTTTTGGTTACTGTAGCCCTGTAGTATAATTTGAAGTTGAGTGATGTGATGCCTCCAGGTTTGTTCTTTTTGCTTAGGTTTGCTTTGGCTATTCAGGCTGTTTTTTGGTTCCATATGAATTTTAACATAGTTTTGTTTCTAGTTCTGTGAAGAATGTCATTCGTAGTTTGATAGGAATAGCATTGAATCTGTAAATTGCTTTGGGCAGTATGGTCATTTTAATGATATTAATTCTTCCTATACAGGAGCATGGATGTTTTTCCATTTGTTTGTGTCTTCTCTGATTTATTTGAGCAGTGTTCTGTAATTCTTCTTGTGGAGATCTTTCACCTCCCTGGTTAGCCGTATTCCTAGGTATTTTATTCTTTTTGTGGCAGTTATGAATGGGATTGCCTTCTTGATTTTGCCCTCGGATTGGCTGTTGTTGATGTATAGAAATGCTGTTGACTTGTACATTGATTTTGTATCCTGCAACTTTGCTGAAGTTGTTTATCAGCTGAAGGAGCTTTTGGGCTGGGACTATGGGGTTTTCTAGATGTAGAATCATGTTGTTTGCAAACACACATAGTTTGGCTTCCTTTCTTCCTACTTTGATGGCTTTTGTTTCTTTCTCTTGCCTGATTGCCAAGCATTAGTTTTCTTTACTTCCCATATACCTCACCCTCCCTCGTTGTTTGTTAGGTGATTCAGCACCTGTTCAAGAGGCAATTAATTTTGGGGGCAGAGGATGGAGTGGAAATGAAGGGAGGAGCTTCAATTAGTATTACAAATATTAACTCATTGAAAAACATTTAAACTTTCATAAATAGGTAAAGCAATATAAAAGTGCTTCCTCATTCTCCACCTCAGTTCTCTGAGTCTCTCTTCTACTGTAGAAATTATTTTGTTACGGGGGTTTAAATCTATCTTCTCACTATTTATTATCTGTCACTTTGTATTAGCTTTAAGTTACCCTTTCTAAAATTTTGAAATAATTTGCCTTTTCAAAGTTTTAAAGATAATACAGAAAATTCCCATGTATCTTTCAACCAGATTTTCCAAATGTTGATATTTTACCAAAATCTGAAAAAATTAGAATTTTTTTGTTTCTTTTTTTTGAGATGGGGTCTTGCTCTGTCGCCCAGGCTGGAGTGCAGTGGTATGGTCTCAGCTCACTACAACCTCTACCTCCCAGGTTCGAACTATTCTTCTGCCTCAGCCTCCTGAGTAGCTGAGACTACATGCATGTGCCACCATGCCTGACTAATTTTTGTATTTTTAGTAGAGATGGGGTTTCACTATTATTGCCTGGGCTGGTCTCAAACTCCTGACCTTGTGATCCACCCACCTCAGCCTCCCAAAGTGTTGGGATTACAGGCATAAGCCACAGTGCCTGCCCAAAAATTAGAAATTTGAAAGATGCCTGGTCCCAAGCATTTCAAATAAGGGATGGTCCACCCTTAAATTCAGGTTGATTTTACTTTTTTACTTTTGGGAACAATGCCAATATTTATACTTACATTGTTAGACACTTAGACAATTTCTTTACTATTGAGTCTCAGAAATAATATTACTGAGTTAAGTGGTTGTAATTTTCCTCAATGGTGGCATTTTGCAAAACCAAAGTACAATATGATAACCAGGACATGAACTGGGACATGAACACAATCCATCTGGTTTGATACAAATCCACCAATGCATCACTACAGATATCCCCCACATTACCCTTTATGATCACACATCACCTCCTTCTTTCTCCATCAACTTGACTTTAAAAAAAAAACAACTAAAAAAAAGTATATTGCTAGATACAGATGTACATATTTTCAGGTTACATGATAAATTCATATAATTTGTAAAGTTCAAATAGAGGTAATTGTGATATTCATCCCCTTAAATATTTCTTTTCTTTATGCTGCAAACATTCTAATTATTCTCTTCTAGCTATTTTGAAATGTACCATAGATGATTGTTAACTGTAGTTACCCTACTGATCCTATTGAACCATAGGTCTTATTTCTTCTATTTAATTATATATTTAATTCCATTAAATCTACATTTCTTCATCCCCACCCTATTACTTGCCTCTGGTAACTACTAATCTACTCTCTATCTCCATGAGATCCACTTTTTAAGCTCCTGCATATGAGTGAGAACATGTAATATTAGTCATTCTGTGCTCGGCTTATTTCGCTAAAGAGCTCCAGTTCCATCCTTGTTGCTACAATGACAGGATTTCATACTTTTTTTTTTATGACTGAATAGTATTCTGTTGGGTATATGTACAATATTTCTTTATGCATTCATCCATTATGGGCACTTAGGTTGATTCCATATTTTGGCTATTGTGAATAGTGCTGTAATAAACATGGGAATATAGATATCTCTTTGATAGATTCAGTTTCCATCCAGTAATGGAATTGCTGGATCATATAGTAGTTCTATTTTTAGTTTTTTGAGGAGCCTCCATACTATTCTCCAAAATAGCTGTCCTTATTTACATTCCTACCAATAGCATCTGAGGGTTCCCCTTTCTCCACATCATCAGCAGTATTCATTATTCCCTGTCTTTTTGATAAAAGCCATTTTAATTGGAGTGAGATGATATCTCATTGTGGTTTTGGTTTACATTTCTCTGATGATTAGTGATGTTGAGCATTTTTCCATATACCTTTGGTCATTTGTATGTTGTCTTTAGAGAAATATCTGTTCAGTTCTGCCCATTTTAAAATCAGATTATTTGGTATTTTGCTATTGAGCTGTTCAAGCTTCTTGTATATTCTGGTTATCAATCCTTGGTCAGATGGATAGTTTGCAAAGATTTTCTCCTATTCTGTATATTGTGTCATCACTTTGTTGATTGTCTTCTTTGCTGTGCAGAAACTTTTTGGCTTGATATAATGCTGTTTGTCTATTTTTGCTTTAATTACCTTTGCTTTTGAGGACACACACATACACACACCTACACACCTTTGCCCAGATCAATTTCCTGGAGAGTTTCCTCAATGTTTCCTAATTGGTTTTCTAGTAGTTTCATAGTTTTAGGCCTTACATTTAAGTCTTTAATTCATTGTAGTTTGATATTTCTATATGGTGAGAGATAGGTGGTCTAGTTTCATTCTTCTGCATATGTATATTCAGTTTTCCCAGCACCATTTGTTGAAGAAACTATCCTTCCCCCTTTGCACATTTTTGGTGACTTTGTCAAAAATAAGTTGAATATAAATGCGTGGATTTATGTCTGGGTTCTGTCTTCTGTTCCATTGTTCTGTGTCTGTTTTTATGCCAGTATCATGCTGATTTGATTACTACAACTTTGTAGTATATTTTGGAGTCATGTAGGCTGATGTTCTTTGTTTTTGCTCAGGATTGTTTTGGCTATTAAGGGTCTTCTGTGGTTCCATATAAATTTTAGGATTGTTTTTCTATTTCTGTGAAGAATATCACTGGTAGTCTGATATTGTATTGAAACTGTAAATTGCTTTGGGTGGTATTTAATATTCAACAATATCAATTCTTCCAATTCATGAGTATGGAATATCTTTCCATTATTTTTTGCATTCTCTTCAATTTCTTCCATCAGTATTTTATAATTTTCTTTGTATAGATCTTTCATTTCTTTGGTTAAATTGACTTCTAGGTATTATATATTCTTTGTAGCTACTATAAATGGGATTACTTTCTTGATTTCTTTTTTAGATTGTTTGCTGGTGGCATATAGAAATGCTACTAATTGTATACCACTTTTGTATTCTGCCACTTTACTGAATTCATTTATCATTTATCTAACAGTTTGTTGGTGATGTCTTTAGTTTTTTCTAAATATAAGGTCATGTCACTCTCAAACAAGGCTAACTTGACTTCTTCCTTCCCAATTTGAATGCTTCTTATTTCTTTCTCTTGCCTAATTGCTATAGACAGGACTTCCAGTATTATGTTCAATAAAAGTAGTGACAGTGGGCATCCCTATCTTATTTCAGATCTTGGAGGAAAGGCTTTTAATTTCTCCTCATTCAGTATGTTAACTTTGTGTTTATCATACATGACTTTTAAAAAATTATTTTGAGGTATATTGTTTACACAGTTTGTTAAGGGTTATTGTCATGAAGGGATGTTGAATTTTATCAAATGCTTTTTCATCATCAATTGAAATGATCCTGTGGTTTTTGTCCTTGATTCTGTTAATGTGATGTATCATGTTTATTTATTTGCATATGTTCAACCATTCTTCCATCCCTGGGATGAATCTCACTTGATAAAGATAACTGATCTTTTTAATGTGTTGTTGAATTCAATTTGCTAGTATTTTGTTGAGGATTTTGACATCCGTGTTCATAAATGATATTGGCCAGTAGTTTTCCTTTTTGGTTGTGTTTGTCTGGTTTTGGTATCAAGGCAATGCTGGCCTTGTGGAATTAGTTTGAAAGTATTCCTTCCTCTTCAATCTTTTAAAGAGTTTGAGTAGAATTGGTATTAGTTCTTCTTCTTTTTTTTTTTTTTTTTTTTGAGACGGAGTTTCACTCATGTTACCCAGGCTGGAGTGCAATGGCGCGATCTCGGCTCACCGCAACCTCCGCCTCCTGGGTTCAGGCAATTCTCCTGCCTCAGCCTCCTGAGTAGCTGGGATTACAGGCACGCGCCACCATGCCCAGCTAATTTTTTGTATTTTTAGTAGAGACGGGGTTTCACCATGTTGACCAGGATGGTCTCGATCTCTTGACCTCGTGATCCACCCGCCTCGGCCTCCCAAAGTGCTGGGATTACAGGCTTGAGCCACCGCGCCCGGCCGGTATTAGTTCTTCTTTAAATGTTTGGTACAATTCAGCAGTGAAGACATCAGGTCCTGAGGTTTTCTTTGGTGGGTACCTTTTTTTTTTTTACAGCTTCAATCTTGTTAATCTTTATTAACAATCTTGTTAAATCATTATTGGTCTGCTAAGATTTTCTGTTTCTTCCTGGCTCAATCTTGGTAGGTTGCATGTGTCCAGGAATTTATCCATTTCTTATAGGTTTTCCAATTTGTTGGCACATAGTTGTTCATAAGATTCTTTAATGATTCTTTGTGTTTCTATGGTCTCAGTTCTTAAGTCTTCTTTTTCATTTTTGATTTGATTTATTTGGGTCTTCTCTCTTTTCTTAGTTTTGCTAAAGGCTTGTCAGACTTTTTTTTGTTGTCTTTTCAAAAAACCAACTTTTCATTTTGTTGATCTGTGTGGTTTTTTATTTTTGTCTTAAGCTTATTTATTTCTGCTTTCATCATTTTTTTCTCTTTTTAAAAAGACAAGTCAGTGCTCTGATGTTCTGATCTTCATTATTTCTTTTCTTCTGATATGGGTCTTGGTTCGTTTTTGCTTTTCTAGTTCCTAGAGGTATGACATTAGGTTATTTATTTGATGGCTTTCAACTTTTTTGATGCACGCATTTACTGCAATAAAATTCTCTCTTAGCACTGCTTTTGTTTATCGTACTTCCTTTTCCATTTCCATTTGTTTCAGGAAATTAAAAAATTTCCTTCCGAATTTCCGCATTGACCCATTGATCATTCTGGAGCATATTGCTTAATTTACATGTATTTGTGTAGTTTACATAGTTCTTCTTGTTATTGATTCCTAGTTGTATTCCATTGTGGTCAGAAAAAAATGCTTGATATGATTTATATTTTTTTGAATTAGTTGAGACTTGTTTTGTTGCCTAAGATATGGTCTATTCTGGAGAATGTTCCATATGCTGATGAAAACAATGTGTATTCTGCAGTTGTTGGGTGAAATATTGTGTAAATGTCATTTAGAACTGTTTGGTCTAGTGTGTAGTTTAACTCTGAGGCTTCTTGTTGATTTTCTGTCTGGACGATCTGCCATTACTGAGAGTGGGGTGTTGGAGTCCCCTAGTGTTATTGTATTGCAGTCTGTCTCTTCCTTTGAATCTATTAGAGTTGGCCTTATATTCTTGGGTGCTACAGGTATTGGGTGCATAGATATATATAATTGTTATATTCTCTTGCTGAATTGACTTTCTCATCATTAGATAATGATCTTCTTTGTGTCTTTTTACAGCCTTTGACTTGTAATTGATTTTGCCGACATGTCTACTCCTGCTCTCTTTTGGTTTCTACTTGCGTGGAATATCTTTTTCCATCCCTTCACTCTGAATCTATGTGTGTCTTTATAGGTAAAGTAAATTTCTTATTGGTAGCATAAGTTGGGCCTTGTTTCTTTATTCATTTAGCTACTATATGGCTCTTAATTGCTTAATTTAGTCTATTTACATTTAGCGTTAGTATTGATAAGGGCTTACTACTATGATTTTGTTGCTTATTTTATGGTTCATTTATAACACCTCACTTTCTTTTTACTGTCTTCCTTTGTGGCTGATTTCTTTCTGGTCGTATGTTTTAGTTTGTTACTTCTTATTGTCAGTGTATCTATAATAAATTTTTGCACTGTGGTTACCATAAGGCTTACAAAAAAAATCTTAGAGATATAACAAGTTATTATAAGACATGACAACTTAGATCACAAAAAAAATGAATAGAAACAACAACAACAAAAAAACTAAATAGAAACCAAAAAAAAAACAAAGAAAAAACCCTCTAAACTTAATTTTATTACCCCTACATTTTGAATTTTAGTTGTCTCAATTTACATATTTTTATATTGCTAACTCTTTTTTTAAAAAAAATATATATATATTTTATTGCACTTTAGGTTCTGGGGTACATGTGAAAAACATGCAGGATTGTTGCATAGGTACACACATGGCAATGTGGTTTGCTGCCTCCATCCCCATCACCTATATCTGGCATTTCTCCCCATGATATCCCTCCCCAACTCCCTACCCCCTACTGTCCCTTCCCTAGTCCCCCCCCCCAACAGACCTCAGTGTGTGATGCCTCCCTCACTGTGTCCATGTGTTCTTATTGTTCAGCACCCATCTATGAGTGAGAACATGCGGTGTTTGATTTTCTGTTCTTGTATCAGTTTGCTGAGAATGATGGTTTCCAGGTTCATCCATGTCCCTACAAAGGACATGAACTCATCGTTTTTTATGCTGCATAGTATTCCATGGTGTATATGTGCTACATTTTCCCTGCCCAGTCTATCATCAATGGGCATTTGGGTTGGTTCCAGGTCTTTGCTATTGTAAACAGTGTTGCAAAGAATATTCATGTGCATGTGTCCTTATAATACAATGATTTATAATCCTTTGGGTATATACCCAGTAATGGGATTGCTGGGTCAAATGGAATTTCTATTTCTAGGTCCTTGAGGAATCGCCACACTGTCTTGCAAAATATTGAACTAATTTACACTCCCACCAACAGTGTAAAACTGTTCCTATTTCTCCACATCCTCTCCAGCATCTGCTGTCTCCAGATTTTTTTTTTTTTTTTTTTTTGAGAAGGAGTTTCGCTCTTGTTACCCAGGCTGGAGTGCAATGGCGCGATCTCGGCTCACTGCAACCTCCGCCTCCTGGGTTCAGGCAATTCTCCTGCCTCAGCCTCCTGAGTAGCTGGGATTACAGGCATGCACCACCATGCCCAGCTAATGTTTTGTATTTTTAGTAGAGACGGGGTTTCACCGTGTTGACCAGGATGGTCTCGATCTCTTGACCTCGTGATCCATCCGCCTCGGCCTCCCAAAGTGCTGGGATTACAGGCATGAGTCACCGCGCCCGGCTTGTCTCCAGATTTTTTAATGATCGCCATTCTAACTGGCGTGAGATGGTATCTCAATGTAGTTTTGATTTGCATTTCTCTAATGACCAGTGATGATGAACATTTTTTCATATGTTTGTTGGCCTCATATATGTCTTCTTTTGTAAAGTGTCTGTTCACATCCTTCACCCACTTTTGAATGGGTTTGATTTTTTCTTGTAAATCTGTTTTAGTTCTTTGTAGATTCTTGATATAAGTCCTTTGTCAGATGGGTAGATTGCAAAAATTTTTTTCCATTCTGTTGGTTGCTGGTTCACTCTACTCATTGTTTCTTTTGCTGTGTGGAAGCTCTAGAGTTTAATTAGATCCCATTTGTCTATTTTGGCTTTTGTTGCCAATGCTTTCAGTGTTTTAGTCATGAAGTCCTTGCCTATACCTATGTCTTGAATGGTTTTGCCTAGGTTTTTTTCTAGTTTTTTTATGGTGTTAGTTTTTATGTTTAAGTGTTTAATCCATCTGGAGTTAATTTTAGTGTAAGGTGTCAGGAAGGGGTCTAGTTTCTGCTTTCTGCACATGGCTAGCCGGTTTCCTGCACACCATTTATAAAACAGGGAATCCTTTCCCCATTGCTTGTTTTTGTGAGGTTTGTCAAAGATCAGATAGTTGTAGATGTGTGGCATTGCCTCTAAGGCCTCTGTTCTGTTCCATTGGTCTATATCTCTGTTTTGGTACCAGTACCATGCTGTTTTGATTACTGTAGCCTTGTAGTACAGTTTGAGGTCCAGTAGCATGATATCTCCTGATTTTTTCTTTTTGCTTAGAACTGACATGGCTATGCAGGTTCTCTTTTGGTTCCATATGAAGTTTAAGGTGATTTTTTCCAGTTCTGTGAAGAGGGTCCTAGGTAGCTTGATGGGGATAGCATTGAATCTATAAATTATTTTGGGCAGTATGGCCATTTTCACAATATTGATCCTTCCTAACCAAGAGTATGGAATGTTTTTCTATCTGTTTGTGTCCTCTCTTATTTCCTTGAGCAATGGTTTGTAGTTCTCCTTGAAGAGGTCCTTTACATTCTTTGTTAGTTATATTCCTAGGTATTTTATTCTCTTTGTAGCAATTGTGAATGGCAGTTTGTTCTTGATTTGGCTCTCTTTAAGTCTGTTATTGGTATATAGGAATGGTTGTGATTTCTGCAATTGATTTTGTATCCTGAGACTTTGCTGAAGTTGCTTATCAGTTTCAGGAGATTTTGGGCTAAGACGATGAGGTCCTCTAAATATACAATCATGTCATCTGCAAATAGAGACTATTTGACTTCCTCCTTTCCTAATTGAATACCCTTTATTTCTTTTTCTTGCCTGATTGCTCTGGCTAGAACTTCCAATACTATATTGAATACGAGTGGTGACAGAGGGCATCCTTGTCTAGTGCCGGATTTCAAAGAGAATGCTTCCAGTTTTTGCCCATATTAGTATGATATTGACTGTGGGTTTGTCATAAATAGCTTTTATTATTTTGACATACATTCCATCAATACCTAGTTTATTGAGAGTTTTTAGCATAAAGGACTGTTGAATTTTGTTGAAGGCCTTCTCTGCATGATAATCATGTGGTTTTTGTCTTTAGTTCTTTTTATGTGGTTAATTACGTTTATAGACTTGTGTATGTTGAACCAGCCTTGCACCTCCGGGATGAAGCCTACTTGATCATGATGGATATATATTGCTATCTTTTAACAGGTTGTTGTAGATATTTTTGTTTTTGTTAGATTTGTCTTTTGTGTTTCATACTAGCATAATGAGTTGATTATACACCACAATTATAGTAGTTAATTTTGCCAGTGGATCTTAGATATTGAAAAGGGTTTTTTTTTTTTTTTTTACGTTAGTATTTTTTTTTTTTCAGTTTGGAGAAATACCTTTAGTGTTTCTTCTAAGGTGGATCTGGTGGTGATGAATTCTTGCAGCTTTTGTTTGTCTAGGAAATACTTTGTCTTTTAAATTTGAAGGATAGCTTTGCTAGATACAGTATTGTTGAATGACAACTTTTTTTTTTTCAGCACTTTGAAAATATTGTCCTACTGTCTACTGGCCTGTGTGGTTTCCATTGAAAAGTCTATTGCTAGACCAATTGGAGCTCCTTTATGTGTTACTTGCTTCTTTCCTCTTAGTGCTTTTAGGATTCTTTCTTTGTCTTTGATTGTTGAGAGTTTGATTCTTATACACCTTCGGGTAGTCTGATTTGGATTGAATCTGTTTGGTGTTCTCTGAGCTTTCATACCTGGATATTTATCTCTTTCTCAAGTTTGGCAAAGTTTTGTTATTATTTCTTTGAATAAGCTTTCTACCTATTGCTCTTGCTTTATTCTCTCTTGAACACCAATAATTCTTAGATTGGTCTTTTTGAGGTAATTATCTGTTATCTTGTAGGCAATCTTTGTTTCTTTCATTTCTTTTTGCTCCTCCATGTATTTTCAAATAACCTATCTTTGAGCTCACAGATTATTTCCTCTGCTTGATCTGTCCTGTTGTTCAGAGCCTTGAATAGATTTTTTAGTTTGGTAAATATATTTCTCAGTTCCATGATTTGCTTGATTTTTAAGTTATTTCAATCTCTGTTAATTTCTCTGATTAATTACTGAATTACTTTTTTGTGTTACTTTGGAGATCACTAAGTTTCCTTAAAACTATTATTTTTAATTCTTTATTTGACAGCCCACGTATTGCTTTTCCATTATGGTCAGTCACTGATTCCGTGCTTTGTTTGAGCAGGTCATTGTTCTCTGTTTGGTGGTGTTTCTTGTGGATGTACATCTGTCTTTGCACTGAAGGATTAATGACCTATCCCAGTCTTCTCTTTCTGTTTTTGTTTTATGTTCATTGGGTATATTTGCTTCAAGATTATTCATAATTTACCTGTTGATTTTTTAAAATTGTTCTCCTAAGTTTGCTGCCTTCTTTTAGACATTAGGTGGTGGTATAACCCAGATTTGCCTTGGCTCTAGTAAATCATCCGAGCACTGCCCTGTCCTGAATAGGGTCCTCAGAGGGATTTCTTTTCCTTAATGGGAGGATCCTCAGGGGAATTTCCCAGCAGTGTGGGAAGGTTGGCTGGGGGTTTGTGCCCAAGGGACCTGTGGAACATACCTCCTGCAGTGTGATGTTGCTGAACAGCCACTTGATTTGTCTGGGTTACCAAGCACAGTTTCCAGGGCTGAGGACGGTAGTTTCCTGCTGTCCTCAGCAACATTTCTCCCTCCAGGCACTTGTGATGCTTCTCGGGGATTGAAGCAGGGACATATCTCCTGCTGGGGGAACCCAGGATAGTGATGAAGCTGGTTTTCACCTTGCTCTCACTTTTTCTGGTGTAGAAACTGTGAATTGGGAGGAAATTTTCTGCATGTTAGCAGATGGGCAGATTGGCCGGGCGCGGTGGCTCAAGCCTATAATCCCAGCACTTTGGGAGGCTGAGGCGGGTGGATCACGAGGTCAAGAGATCGAGACCATCCTGGTCAACATGGTGAAACCCCGTCTCTACTAAAAATACAAAAATTAGCTGGGCATGGTGGCGTGCACCTGTAGTCCCAGCTACTCGGGAGGCTGAGGCAGGAGAATTGCCTGAACCCAGGAGGCGGAGGTTGCGGTGAGCCGAGATCGCGCCATTGCACTCCAGCCTGGGTAACAAGAGCGAAACTCCGTCTCAAAAAAAAAAAAAAAAAAAAAAGAAGATGGGCAGATTGGTGGGAAGAGCATCATGGATATGAAAGTTCAATTCTTGTACCATCTGCTCAGAATGTTTTCATGTTCTCTGTGTTCTGGGAACTTTCCCATTCTGGTATTTGAGTTCTGTGGTATTGCTGGTGTTAATTTTGGCACCATATACTTGTTTTTGGTTTTCTGTTGTGGGGAATGTGAAGCCAGCTTGCTTCTACACCACCATTTTGGAAGCAGAAGTCTCTCAACTTGAGTTTTAGCATTGTTAATTGTCTCATAAAATTTTTTTGAGCTCATATCTGTCAACATTTTTCTTTATGCTTTTCTTATTTTGTAATTTTAAACTCAAAAATGCTTTCCTTAACCATGACTTAGATGTATTCTCTTATAATTTAAGAATCGTAGTTTTTTTCTGTATAGTCTTTTAAAATATCTTGATTGTTTTTGAATATAGTCTGAAGTGTGTGTACATGGAAGGTGAAGGATTAATTTACTATTTTTCTGATAAATCTATATTTATGAAATAGTTCAGCCTTTTCCACTTATGTGAAATCAATCAGTACTATAAATTTTCATCATATATGGTTCTGTTTTTGGATGAACTATTCCCTTTCATTGATATATTTTTCTCCTTCTTCCCCATTAAAACTTAATTTCTACAGCCTTTATAATATGTCTTAATATTTAGAAGGACAAGCAAGTACCAAGCCCTTCTTTCGCTGTTCTTTAAAAAAATCATTATTTGCTATTCTTTCAAATACTCTTATTTTATCTGAATCTTAAAAATCAGCCTTTCAAGTTTTATTATAAAAATGTTCTTGGGATTTTGATTGATAATTCATTGAATTATTGGTAATTATTGGTAATTATAATTAAATGGGAGAGAGCTGACACATATGTTGGTTCTTATTCTAATCTTCTTTCATATGATTGAATGGAGTTTTATAACATCATAGTGTGTCATAGTTATTAAAAACAAGACTTTGAAGGACTGTCTGGGTTCAGTTTATAGTTCTATAAGCTGTTTTATTATGGTGATGTAGTTTGGCTGTGTCCCCACCCAAATCTCATCTTGAAATCCCACATGTTGTGGGAGGGACCTAGTGGGAGGTAATTGAATCATGGGGGCAAGTCTTTCTTATGCTGTTCTCATAATAGTAAGTCCCATGAAATCTGATTGTTTTAAAAAGAGGAATTCCCGGTTGGGCACAGTGGCTTACACCTGTAATCCCTGCACTTTGGGAGGCCCAGGTGAGCAGATCACGAGGTCAGGAACCTGATCAACATGTTGAAACCCCGTCTCTACTAAAAATACAAAAGTTAGCCGGGCGTGGTGGCAGGTGCCTATAATCCCAGCTACTCAGAAGGCTGAGGCAGGAGAATCGCTAGAACCTGGGAGCCGGAGGTTGCAGTAAGCCAAGATCACACCACTGCACTCGAGCCTGGGCGGCAGAGCGAGACTCAGTCTCAAAAAAAAGAGAAATTCCCCTGCATAAACTCTCTCTCTTTGCCTGCTGCCATCCTTTTAAGATATGGCTTGCTTCTCCTTGCCTTCTACCTTGATTGTGAGACTTCCTCAGCCACGTGGAACTGTAAGTCCGATTAAACCTCTTTATTTTGTAAATTGCCCAGTCTTAGGTATGTCTTTATCAGCAGTGTGAAAACAGACTAATACATAATATGGGAAAGTAATTTAGCCTCACAGGAGCTCAGTTTATTTATCTGAAAATAGTGATGATACAAATAGTAGTATATGTATCCAAAGGTTGTTGAGAAGATGAAGTGATTTACCACGTGAAAAGTGGTTAGGACACTACCTGGCACATAATATGTATTCAGTGATTGTTAGTTGTTATTACTTCTTCATGTAGATCTAGTATATTTTTTGTTAGGTATATTTTTGGGTATTTTATGACTCTTCTTGGATTCATATAAGAGTTTTTTTCCTCGGTTGCTTTTCTAATTATTCATTTGTTAAAAAACCATTAACTTTTGCCTGTTGATTTTATGTCTGACCACTTACTGAACTCTTTTATTCTAATAGTTTTCATTAGATTTTCCATATAGTCTTATCATCTGCAAATAAGGACAGTTTTGTGATTTTTGTGTCTTCTATTACTCATATGTTTTATTTATTTTTTTTCATAATTTAGTTGGCTAGTTAAACGGAAGTGTTAATAGCAGGTATGCTTCTTTGCTTTGTTTTTGTCCTAATGGCATTCTTTTATGTTTGACTATTTATTATATGTGATATTTGTTTTAGTTATTATTCTTTTTAATCTGTGGCTTTTGTGAAATTGAGAAATGCATTTTTAGTTTATAGAGTACATTTTGTTTTATTTATTTTTTTGCATGAGGAAATGTGACTCTTATTCCCTTGTGCATAATAGCTATATTCTACAGGTTTCAGTTTTAATGCTTTTTGGCATCTGTTGAAGTGATTTAATTTTGTTTTTCTCCTTTAAAGTAGTGTTTTATTATAATAGAGTTTATGATGTTGAGTCATCTTTGCATTCCTCAGATAAACCCAACAAGATCATAATGTATTATTCTTTTGCATCACTGTGTTCATTTTGTTGATACTTTAAATTTTTGCTTTTATGTTTGCACATGAGGCTGGCTATAATTGCTTTTCTTATCATTTCTGCATTTAGTATTGATTGGTATATAAATTATGGTAGCCCCAGAATGAATTGGGAATTTCTTCACCCATTTCTATGATTTGGAAGAATTTATATAAAGTGAATCTTTGTCTGCCCAGAGATTATTTAAAACTTCCTTGAAAATCTTGTTGCCTTACTATTTTAAAAAATTTCTTTTCTTACTTTTTAATTGTACTAGGACTATTATTCTATTCAGATTTTGGAATTTGGGTGCTTAAATTTGTCATTTAAAATTTCTTATGAAAACATTCATTTTATTTATATTTTCCAGTTTGTTGACATGGAGTTTTTATAAAATTTATGTTTTCCTTTGATAAATTTTGTTTACTTTTTCTTCTTATATCATGTATTCTGCCATTTCTCTTTCTTGGCCGAAGTAATTTATTTCAATTTATGTTAAAAACAAAACCGTTTTGGATTTTTGAAATTAAGTCTACTGGGATTACTTTTATTTTATGTTTCTTTATTTTCTAATATCTTTTTTGGGTTTCTTTTTCTTTTTCTAGTACCTTGAGGTATACATTTTATCCATTGACTTTAAATCTCATTTTCTAATATAAACAATATGGCTCTTGTTTCTTCTCTGCATTATGTAATAGCTATATTCTACAGGTTTCAAAATATAGAATTCTTACTGTTGTTTATTTCTAAATAGCTTATAATTTGATTTTGATTTCCTCTTATTCAAGAATTTCTTTTAAAAATGTTTTTAAAACAATCTACAAGTGCACAGGTTTGCTTTTTGGAGAGAGGAATCAGATATCTTTCATTGTTGCTTTAATTGTATGCTGGTCAGAGAATCTATCTGCTCTTTGAAATCTGTTCAGATTTTCTCATGGCCTTATGTCTTAAACGTTTTTTTAAAAAGTGAATTTCACATAGGGACAGAGCTGTATGCATTTCATTTACATAAATATTTTAATTAAGTATTCAAATCTATCTCTTCGTTCTTGATTGCTCAGTTTCTGAGAGCAGTATGTTAGAATCTACAATATTTATGGGTATGACCATATATTTTGTATTTCTACTAGTTTTTCCTATCTATTTTTCTGAGTCATTAGATTGTGACTTATGTGTCATTTTAAGAGACACTCTTATTAACGCATACCGTGAATCTGTGTCTGTTAGTTCCCCCATTTTGTTTCTATTTTGTCTAGTATTAACTTCTCTATACTTGCTTTCTTTTGGTTAACATTTTCCTACTAGGTATTTTGCCACCACTTTGTTTCCATCAGTGATATTTTGGTTTGGATTTGTCTCTTATAAACAGCATCTAAGTATTATATATTATATATATATTCTATAATATAATATATATAAATTTTATATTATATATAAAATACATATAATTTTTTTTTTTGCTTATTCTAACTGCTTCTGTCTTTTAGCTAATTCACACTTACTGTGACATCTGCTATGGTTGGACTTACTCTGCCTGTTTATATTTTGTATTTGCCTTGCTTCTTTTGTTGTTATGTGTGCTTTCTTTCTTTTTTTTTTTTCTGCTTTATTTCTCCCACCTTTTGATAATAATTGAGTTGTGACTTTTTTTTTTTCCCAAGAGGAAAAGTTTATTTTTTTCTATTCTAATGATTTCCAAATTAGTCACTCCATTATATACTTTCAGTGGATTATTTTTACATTTTTAATAAACATGTCTAAACTTATGATTTTATTATCAAACTGTAGAATTAATTAGTATGTATTTCATTTCACAAATAAGGCGTGGTCTTAGTATGCATTCATCTTTCTTCCTTCCCAGTTCCACTTTTTAAAATTATTTTATGTAGGATTTTAATTATGCATTTTTATACAATTTTATTACATCAGACATGAACAGTTCTTTAGACTAAATTGTAAGATTTGTTTTTTGTTTGTTTACTGCTATATCTTCCATTCTATATCTTGGATTTGTTAGTTCATTTGCTTTATTGTATCCTGAAATGGTTCTTTCAGAGTCTGTTGGCCATAAACTGCTAGAAGCTTTGTATCTCTACAAGTATCTTTATTTTTCCCCTCCACTTCAAAATTTGTTTAAATGGTTGTAGAAGTATTGGTTCAAAAATAGTTTCCCTTAGAACTGTTTGCTTCTTTGACTTCTCGAATCCCTGTTGTTGATCAGAAGTCTGATAGAAATGTGATTATCAAATTGCTGTAAATTACTTATTTTTTTCCTTTGGAGAACTTTTAGGATTTTTCTCTTATTCATTTTTTTTTTTATTATACTTTAAGTTCTGGGATACATGTGCAGAATGTGCAGGCTTGTTACGTAGGTATACACGTGCCATGGTGGTTTTCTGCACCCATCAACCTGTTGTCTATGTTAAGTGTTTCTCCTAATGCTATCCCTCCTCTAGTCCCCACCCCTCAACAGGCCCTGGTATGTGATGTTCCTTTACCTGTGTCCATGTGTTCTCAATGTTCAACTCCCACTTATGAGTGAGAACATGTGGTGTTTGTTTTTCTGTTCCTATGTTAGTTTACTGAGAATGATGGTTTTCAGCTTCATCCATGTCCCTGCAAAAGGACATGATCTCATCCTTTTTTTTTGGCTGCGTAGTATTTCATGGTGTATATGTACCACATTTTCTTTATCCAGTCTATCATTGATGGGCATTTGGGTTGGTTACAAGTCTTTGCTGTTGTGGATAGTGCTGCAGTAATCATCCCTGTGCATGTGCCTTTTTTTTTTTTTTTTGAGATGGAGTCTCACTCTGTCACCTAGGCTGGAGTGCAGTGGCATGATCTCAGCTCACTGCAACCTCCACTGCCTGAGTTCAAGTGATTCTACTGCCTTAGCCTCCCAAGTAGCTGGGACTACAGGCACACACCCCATGCCCAACTAATTTTTGTATTTTTAGTAGAGACGGGGTTTCACCGTGCTGGCCAGGCTGGTCTCAAACTCCTGACCTCGTGATTACAGGCATGAGCCATTGCGCCTGGCCTGCATGTGTCTTTATAGTAGAATGATTTATAATTTTTTGGGTATATACTCAGTAATGGGATTGCTGAGTCAAATGGTATTTCTATTTCTAGATCCTTGAAGAATTGCCACACAGCCTTCACAATGGTTGAACTAATTTACACTCCCACCAATAGTGTAAAAGTGTTCTTATATCTTCACATTCTCTCCAGCATCTGTTTCCTGACTTTTTAATGATTGCCATTCTAATTGACGTGAGATGGTATCTCTTTGTGGTTTTGATTTGCATTTCTCTAATGACCAGTGATGATGAACTTTTTTTCATATGTTTGTTGGCTGCATAAATGTCTTCTTTTGAGAAATGTCTGTTTATATCCTTCACCCACTTTTTGATGGGGTTGTTTGTTTTTTTCTTGTAAGTTTGTTTAAGTTCCTTATAGATTTTGAATATTAGCCCTTTGTCAGATGGATACATTGCAAAAATTTTTTCTGTAGGTTACCTGTTCACTCTGATGATAGTTTATTTTGCTATGCAGAAGCTCTTTAGTTTAATTAGATCCCATTTGTCATTTTTGGCTTTTATTGCCATTGCTTTTGGGGTTTTCATTCCATGCTCATGGATAGGAAGAATCAATATCATGAAAATGGCCATACTACCCAAAGTAATTTATAGATTCAGTGCTATCCCCATCAAGCTACCATTGACTTTCTTCACAGAATTAGAAAAAAATACTTTAAATTTCATATGGAACCAAAAAAAGAACCCATATAGCCAAGACAATCCCAAGCAAAAAGAACAAAGCTAGAGGCCTCACACTACTGACTTCAAGCTATACTACAAGGCTACAGTAACCAAAACAACGTGGTACTGGTACCAAACAGATATGTAGATGAATGGAACAGAACAGAGGCCTCAGAAATAATGTCACACGGCCGGGCGCGGTGGCTCAAGCCTGTAATCCCAGCACTTTGGGAGGCCTAGGCGGGTGGATCACGAGGTCAAGAGATCGAGACCATCCCGGTCAACATGGTGAAACCCAGTCTCTACTAAAAATACAAAAAATTAGCTGGGCATGGTGGCGCGTGCCTGTAATCCCAGCTACTCAGGAGGCTGAGGCAGGAGAATTGCCCGAACCCAGGAGGCGGAGGTTGCGGTGAGCCGAGATTGCGCCATTGCATTCCAGCCTGGGTAACAAGAGCGAAACTCCATCTCAAAAAAAAAAAAAAAAAAAAAATG
>NW_022436980.1:11548189-11550941 GCF_009761245.1 Sapajus apella
CAAAAAAAAAAAAAAAAAAAAAATGAAATAATGCCACACATGTACAACCATCTGATCTTTGACAAGCCTGGCAAAAACAAGTAATGGAGAAAGAATTCCCTATTTAATAAACGGTGTTGGGAAAACTGGCTAGCCATATGCAGAAAACTGAAACAGGACCCCTTCCTTATACCGTATACAAAAATTGACTCAAGATGGATTAAAGACCTAAAACCATAAAAACATATGCATGGGCAAAGATTTTCTCTTAACTTTTAATAATTCCCATTGTGTGTCTGTCAGTGGGTCATATAGTTTTCTTATTCTTCACACTCAGCAGTCGGGGGACTCTTGTAACTTACTCTTTCTTATTTGTCTCTGCCTTCAAAACTGACCTAGATCTAAACACTTATTGTATTTTCTGCTACAGTACAGATCCAAGCCACCATCATTTCTCACTGGATTATTGCGCTAGTCTTCCACTGGTCCACTGGTCTCCCTACTTTCACCCTTGGTCTTCTAAAAACTGTTCTACCCTTACCTCTCAGTAGTATCTAGAATAATCTTTTAAAACGTCTCTCTGCAAAATTTTTCAATGACTTCCCATTTCATTTGGAGAGAAAGCCTAAGCATTTACAGTATTCTGAGAGAGGCTGTATCATGTGGTTACTTGTGATCTCTTGTAATACCTTCCGCTTCCCTTACTCCTTCCTAGGCTCACTGCCCTTCTTAATGGTTTTCCTTGAATTTCAGCAGGAGAATAATATGTATTCATAGTCTACCAGCCCGATTCTGTCAATGTCTTTATTTTTCCAAAAGGATATTCTTTTACATAATGGCATGATCTATCAGCAGAGACATCAGGTTTAATTGGATGGCTGGGAGGGATTGGCTGTCTACTGCCACATAACTTATTTTGTATAGTGAGATATGTGTGGAATTAGAAAACAGGGACACCAGATCCTTGAATTCAGTTCTGTAAGAGCAAATTGAAGAGACCAGAACTCTAGGTTGATATGCCATTGAGGAACTTGAGTTCTGTTGGGAGAGTTTTAATTCTAGTGGCAAGTTATCTTCGGTCTCTGAAATTCTGTGTTCTCATCTATAAAATGAGGCTATAACATCACCTACTTGATATGAAAGCTATTTAAATAAAATAGGCACAGTACCAGGGAGATGAAAAATCTCTGTACATTTTAGTAACCCTCACAATCCCCCCATTCTACATTTTCCTACAATACCTCTTTGAAGTGCTTACTATCATGCTGTGGAAAGTAAGTCAGTGTCTAGTACACAGCAAATAAAAAATGAATTAAATTCAGGTAAGTCGAATTGAATATTATTATCTAGATAATTTTCCAAGGACATGACAAATGCTTTCATTGTAAGGTGTTTGGACTGTCAGTGTCAGTTCCACTGTCCTTTACCCTTGGAGATCATTGGAGATCTTCATTAGGGTGGGAGAGGGAATTTAAAAAAATTTGTAAAATAATTCTGTTGCCTTTAAAATCTCTTTTGAATTCCAAACTGTGAAGGCCTGATCACCCCTTATATCATTTTTCTTGATTTCCTTTTTGGAGGTCAGAACCATGTGTCCATCCATTTCACCTGGTCTATTATGCATATTATTTCCATGTGTTCTTGTTGCTTTCAGTAACTTACTATCTTCAAGACATTATAAATGCTAATCACTCAAGTTTGTAAGAAACTCGAAAAAAGCACAGACCCTAGTGAAAAAAGGAATGCTGTGGAATTGGCTGTCATCAAAAGAGCTTGTCACATCCCTGAAATCCGCCATGGCTCAGGATCCATCTCAGGCAGCCAGAGAAACCCATCCAAAAAGCAGCTCTGAGAGTGATGATATAATACAGAGTAATGCAGGTGAAATTTTGTGCTAGGTAATGTTTTAAAATTAGGTGCTACATTGCCAGCATGTTTCTAAATTGACAGTCATTGGGCAGCATTCCATAATGTCTCTACATCATGTCTTAACTGAGCTGCCCAGGAGCACATCAAATGTTATAGCTTCAAATTGTTCTAATATGCTGCTTGCTATATTGTGGTTGTCACAAAAGAAGCACTTTCATTACTTTGTGTAGCTTATAACTTTTTTTAAAAAATTACCTCTTCGAGTTGACATTTCTCATAGGTATAATCTGCCCTAATATTAAATTTGGTTGGTCCCTTCAAAGTTCAGAATTGAAACTAGTTAAAACTCTTTATGCACTTACTTATATTCAAGATAATATAAACCCTGTTAATTTCAACTTCAAGAAGTCGTTAGAGATTTTGTAAAGACTAAACTTAGAAAACAAATTTGGTTATGTAATATTTTTATGAATAAAAATATGGCACTTCTGTGATATTGGAAAAGGGACCTAATTTAGTCTGCAGTTTAGAGTCATTTTCTCAACCCAGGACCTTGTAAAAGTAGCTCAGTTGTTGGGTAGATGAGGGTCTGTTGTCTGTGTGCCAGTGTGGGTAATGTAGGGGTTGTATTACTCAGCTGGTGTCTAGGTTCAAACACCTGTGAGAGACTGTTCTTCTCCCATCTTTTTGGCAACCTGCCTTACATACCACCCTGTCCACTAGGTCAGCTATGCAGTGGTGTCCAAACCTGGCGGAGTCAAAGAAATCACCTGGGTAGCTTTAAAAACCTCACAATTCCAGACTGCAGCCACAGAGAATCTGAATCAGCAGATGAGGAGATGTGGCCTTGGCCACAGAGCATTACTTTCTGACTCCTTCATGGCCCTTAACACAGTTTGATGAT
>NW_022436980.1:11551041-11710797 GCF_009761245.1 Sapajus apella
GAGGCAGGAGAATTGCCTGAACCCGGGAGGCGGAGGTTGCGGTGAGCCGAGATCGCGCCATTGCACTCCAGCCTGGGTAACAAGAGCGAAACTCCGTCTCAAAACAAACAAACAAAAAAAAGGGCAGCAGAATACTGGGGACAGATTGGGAGAAGAAAGAGGGCACACACAGAGCACAGCCATAGGTAGGGGCTAAATTAGAGACTTAAGAATCCCCAGTGCTGAGTAGGGGACAAAAGCACCAATTCTACTTCATGCCCTCCTTTTATATCCACAGACTTGAAGCCAGTTTCTGCCTTGAAATCCTCTCCTCTTTCGCTACATCTGTCATGTGACTCTCTCTCTCTCTCTCTCTCTGTGTGTGTGTGTGTGTGTGTGTGTGTGTGTGTGTGTGTGTGATGGGGGTTTGTTCTGCCTCTTTCTTTCTTCAGTTTCTTATCATAGCCAGTTACATAGAAAATGAGAGAGAAAGATAGAGATATGTACACTTCTGCCAAAGTGTAAGGAGACAGGAAAGAAAGGTATTTAGGAGGAAACAGGAAGAACACTCGTGAAGAATACCTGGGAGCAGTTCCCGGTGAGTGTGGAGTAATAGTATTTTTTTCCTTTCATCTTCTGAAGATATCCTGACTACTTAGCATATTTGTATCTCTGTTTCCTAAGTGTATGGCTTTATTTGTAAAGACTGGTAGCATTGCCTTTGGAGGCAATCCTTCATTAAAATATCCTTCTTACGTAGGGAACCCTCTGTTGTTTATTACAAATTAAGCCAGGGAAGTGCTGAATGATTGTCATTTATTCAGCATATTTTTATTGATGAGAGTGCTAGCTGCATGGAGTTCACAGCCAGTTGGGGATGCAGAGGCATAGACAGAAGATGACAGTGCTGAGTGGTATGTGCCTTGAAGAGGGAGGGACAGAAGGAGGGGGGCACAAAGGAGAGCACTTCACCCCTCTTGGGGCTGAGGGAAGGCTTAGAAAGGAAGTGCAATCTCAAGTTGCATACCTCAGGGTGAAAAGGAGTGCGGCATGAAGCAAGAGTGGCTGAAAAACTGAATATGCCAGCCTTGGGGATAAGAAAGCGTGCTTCCCTGTCTGGAGAACTGAGTGGTCCTAAATGGCCAGGCTGAAGACAAGAGATGAGGCTGGAGAATTAAATGGGGGTCAGACCATGAAGAATCTTACGCATCATATTAAAAAGTTTCACGTTTATAATGGAGTGGCCCATTTCACATACGGTTTTTATATTTAGCCCTCTTTGTCTTCTTTTTATCAAAGACATCACAAGTAAGAGGTAGTACCTTTCTGTTTCTCACAAATAGGAACTTCCAAAGGAAGGCATGTGAGAGAAAAGGGTTAACATAGCAGGTGTCTATTCTTAGAAAGGCTTGCTTGCAAAAGTGGTGTGCGGCCAGCTTTTGGGAACTTGCCTGGTAAACAATTTCCTACAATGACATAAAACTTTTCATAGCTGATAACCGTGGTTTGCTGTGTCTAGACTGTACAAACCATGTGGCTTATATGAAAACCTCGTCTCCTTCTGGGACTCTGGAACATTGATAGATGCATGCTAGCCTGGAGGTGCCTGTGTGGCTAGCTTCCCAATAAAAATCTTGGATGCCAAGTCTGTAATAAGCTTTCCTAGATGGAAACATCACACACACATTGCTGCATTTTCGTATCTGGGAGAAGAGTATACTCTGTGTGAACGTTCATGAGAAGGAGAGAATGTAGGGAAGCTAGCAGATAGATCCCTCCAGACTCCACCTATTTTTTTTCCCTTGTGAGCCTCTGTATGTCCTTACTACAACACTGTGATAAGTCAAAGCCATGAGTACAATTGTATGCTAAGGCTCGTGAGTCCTTCCAGTGAATCTCCTAAAATAGGGGAGACCTTTAGGATCCCCTGCATGCATGCTACGAATGTTTACCTAGAACTGGTTATTGAATGAGTGAATAAATTGAGCTATTAAAAGGCAGAAGTATTAGTGTTCATATATATACATATGTGTGTGTGTGTGTGTGTGTGTGTGTGTGTGTGTGTGTGTGTGTGTGATTTTTTTAACCAAAATTTGTTTAGCTGGTTTTATCTCTCACTGTATTTCTCAGATTCTCAAAGTTGGCTCTGAATGACTTTAGACTTTTACTTTCAAATGATAGAGATGTATCAGTTTTGAAGAGAGTCAAAAAAAAAAAAAAAAAAAAAAAAAGAAAGAAAAAAGAAAAGGAAAAAGAAAGAGCTACCAGTTCTAAGGGCAATTTAAAATCAGGAGATCCAGAAAGGATTTAAATAATAACAAGCATCCCAAATTAACTTTTTTCCGTTTCTTTTGTCAGGTGAGGACTTACCTAATTGTGCATTTCCAGGTATACTAAAAGCAACCACATTATTGTATTTGCAGTGCAACACCCTAATACAGACAGCCAATCTAGTTACATTAAAAAATACATTAATATTAATACTTCGGAAATAAGAGTGATGGATTAGATACTGATATGTAATTTATACCGGGAAAATTCTACTCAAGGCTTATCTAAAAGAATTTCTTTTGGAACAATTAAAATAAATTGTTGACTTTTTAATGAGCTTTGGATCCTGCCTGAAGGAACTTAAAACCAACCAGGCAATTCTTGAATTTCTTATGGCTTCGTCTTCATTTTTGAAAATTCCTTAGCGCTCTGTCCTGTCTTACTGAGTTACTGGCGATAGTGTTAACCTGTAGTTCCCCCTTGGACTGGCTTTACCTTTCTTTCCCATCAACTTTGTCTTATCCTGGACTGAGGTACAAATATAAAAATGATGGGTTTCCTGCTCTCTGCTTTCCGTTTGACCTTGTAGTTTTTCAGAGTAGCCTTTTCTGTGACCGAGTGGTAAAGAGCATCGCTTCTTCAGCATGGCTGGGCTTGTTTTCAATCTTTATTTATCTTATTGGAGAGGACTTGTAGTTCATAAACGGACTTTAATATAGAAATTCTCTGGAGTTATTAGTATGCAATGACATGGTGATTTCCCAAAATGCAGTTTACAAGGGTAGTTTTCTTCATAGGCTATTTACATTGGTTTTGCTTCCATTTTATTGCCTTCCCATCCTTAATTTTTCTCTTTTTTCCTTTTTTATTATCATGTGGTCATGTTCCTCCCCCCAGCTGGCCATAAATACTTATTTTAATTCTTATTATATTTGTAGAATGAAGTTTTATGTTTCTCGTTCATAATTTTAAAAGCAAATGAAACATTTTTACTGTATTTCTCTGTTTATAAGGACTTGATGGGAATACTTTTTATTCATGTGAGCCTAGGTTCTTTTTGTTATGTTTGAACAAGGGATTATTTTGTTTATTTGACTTGACTTTGTTCTCCTAGGTCAACAGCTTTCCTGGAAAGTATATTTTAGATTGCTATTATGAGTCTACTTAGAATTAGTTGATTGCCAACAGAAGTTCCGTTCCACCCAAGTGCCGGTTATTTGTGCTGGGCCTTGTGTTTAGAGGCCTCCTTAATGAAGTGACTGTTGTGAGATTAGCTAGTGTTTATGGTATCATTAGTTTTAGAAGAAAAGTTTCTGAAACTTCTGGTAGTAACAATAATAATCTGATAGTCTGATGTTATTTTGTCTCAAAGAGACGTAGTTGGGTGTTCTCTATATTGTGTCATTCTGTCTTTTCTATTTCAGTTTCCCAGAGAGATGGTCCTTCAGAGCCTACACATCTGTTCTGTATTTTAACCCATGGATGAGAATATTCATTCAAGCCAAGAGAGTTAAAACTAAACATCTAGGCTATTGCCTCTACAGACCCAGGTAACTCATCTTTCTTCAGTTATCTTCACAGTTATTTATAAAATTGATATGCTCCCTAAAGCTGTCAAAGTGAGGACATTGACTTTGATAGTAAGATTTTTACATTGTAAACAAAATTTAAACTGCATTTGGGAAAGTTTGCTAAAGAATAATTGGATGTGAACAAATATTTGGCAGTGATAGAAACACACTGCAGTGAGCATGCTAAGTTAATCGCCCCGAGTGGAAATTTGTTTTTTGCCTCAGTGAATCTTAGGTGCTTTGACAGCAATTAGCTCCACTAAATGATCACAGTTTATGTATATCTTCTTTTTACACAATGCATTTGAACTATTAAACCATATAGACATATTTATATTATACATATAGAATGAATATATTTATAAATACATATCTGGTTGATTTATATTTTATGTTTTTTTTTTTTTTTTACTTTAGCATAGATGTTTTCAAGTTTTTTTTGTATGTTTGTTGTTGTTGTTTTGAGGCAGAGTCTCACTCTTGTCACCCAGGCTGGAGTGCAGTGGCGCAATCTTGGTTCACTGCAACCTCCGCTTCCCAGGTTCATGCGATTCTCCTGTCTCAGCCTCCCAAGTAACTGGGATTACAGGGTGCACCACCATGCCTGGCTAATTTTTGTATTTTTACTAGAGATAAGGTTTCACCATGTTGGCAAGGCTGGTCTCGAACTCCTGACTTCAAGTGATCCACCTGCCTTGGCCTCCCAAAGTGTTAGAATTGCAGGTGTGAGCCATTGTGCCTGGCCAGCCACCAGACCTGGCATTTAAGTTTATATTTATGTATTATAAAGCCCATTTTGTCCAATCATGCATGCCATCAGAATGGTCATTTTCTTGGTGTGGTTTCTGGATAGTGGTTCATTTACACACCAAACATTTATCAGATTTTTCTGTGAGTCTGAGATTAGAGGAAAAGAAGTTATTATTCAAAAAAGATCCTTGCACATGCATGTTTATAGCAACTCAATTCACAATTGCAAAATTATGGAATGAACCCAAAGGCCCATCAATCAACAAATGAATAAGGAAACTATGGTGTATATATATGTATATGCATATGTGTGTGTGTGTGTGTGTGTGTGTGTGTGTGTGTATGTGTGTGTGTATGATGGAATACTACTTAGCAATAAAAAGGAATGAATTAACAGCACTTGCAGTGACCTGGATGAGACTGGAGACTATTATTTCAAGTGAGATAACTCAGGAATGGAAAACCAAACATTGTATGTTCTCACTGATATGTGGGAGCTAAGCTATGAGGACACAAAGGCATACGAATGATTCAATGGACTTTGGAGACTTGTGGGGAAGAGTGGAGGGGGGCAAGGGATAAAAGACAATGTGTGTGGTGCAGTGTATGCTGCTTGGGTGATGGGTGCACCAGGATCTCACAAATCACCACTAAAGAACTTACTCATGTAACCAAACACCACCTGTACCCCAATTACTTATGGACAAATAGAAAAAAGATAGATTAATTATTATTTTGAGGACATTGATATCTATTGGAGAAACATTTAATTTGTGTACATTGCCTATGTATATACCTTTTTGCCTGAACTATTTCATTTGATTTCTGCAGTAACACTGTGGGTTAGGTTATCATCACTGTTTTAGAGATAAGGAAATGTCAAAACTAGAAAATAACTCAGATCTTCTGGCTCTGAATTCTTTATCAAGCCAAATTCAATGCTTCCTCTCCTATACCACATTAACTCTTTATATTTGCATTTGTCATTTTGTCTTACTTTCATGAAAATTCAGTTGCTGTCTTGAGAGGGGCCTTGCAATCACTCATATAGACATTAATACTAAAAAATATAGATCTCTGCATCAGACTCCCTGACCACATACTGATGGATTTCATAAAACTTTACTTTTGATTTCTAATTATGCTGCCCATCATCTTTTGAAAATAAAATATACCAATCCTGAGACTTTCTGTATAAATCAGTCCATTCATTTCCTAATAAATATCAAAGCCCTGTTTCCTTTTCATCAGCCTCATTCTTCTAGGAAGTACCAAGTGTCTCCTGGATCAATCGATATAGCCAATCTTTTCAAATTAAATTTCTCTTAGTGAGTTTGGGGAAAAAATGGTTCAAGCCCATGGAAAATGTGGATTTGTCTCCATTTTCTGAGGGCTTTTTAGTAATTGAATGTAATCTACATAAATTACTTATATCAAGTGATGGCTGCTTCCCATTTGAGTCTATTGTTTATTTACTTTTCAAAGTGATATTCTTAGATATATATTACCAGGAAGTAGTACGTGTAGAGTGAGTATGAGTGTGTGTGTGTGTGTGTGTGTGTGTATTTCCTGAAGAGAAATTTAGGGAGGCTTGAACCTTTGCCAGATTTCATTTGGAGCTCTAATTGGTATCCACAGTATAGAAGGATTTATTCCTTTATGGTGTTATACCTTAGGGCTTTGCCATACTTACTTACATGTAATTTCTCCCACAGGTTCTCTGGTGGCAAAAGTTCTTCATAAAAAATATGTGGAGTTTCCTCCATGTTATCCCACCCCTAATAGGATAACTCCTACTTTTTTTCTTTCATAAAAGTCAGTGTAGCTCTAACGGCTGTATTAGAGCAGATTAAGAACTAGAATTGTGACCAAAGTACAGGCTTTAATAACCTTTTTAAAGGCTATTAAAAATGATTAGATACTCTGTGTACTTGGCCACCTGGCTACCCTAAATGGAAATGAAGGTGCCTCACCAGCACCTTTGCCTCACTGTTTTCATGACTGTGATGTTCTGGAAAACTGAAGAATAGCCCAGTGTTGCTCAGGATACACCTAGTTTCCACTAAGCTGTACGTCCTCACTGGGTGCACCTACCATCTGTGCCTCTAAGAGTGGGTTTTTAAAGCTACTCTATTCGACAGACTTCTGGCACAAGCCACTTCAGAGGGGTTTGCCTTCTCACATATCTTCCTGTGGCGTAGCACCAGTCCCTGGTCCGGTTAGTGTATTTGACATCCACAGTACTAAATCTACAGGGTCTAGAACAGGAAGTTTACTTTTTCTAGACAGACATTAGCAAGAAGTGTAGCAACGCAGTGAGGGCCATGAGTGTGGCATGTGATTAATGGAGTTGTTCATGCTCTCCAGCAATGGGAGGGACTCCCACCCAAGATGAGTACAAATTTGTCTCTGGAGGAGTCTCGATTATAGAAGAAATTATTACTTTGGAAAAGATTGCAAGGTGATTTCTCAGTTCTCTTTCAACTTAAACATTGTGTAAGTCTGTGAGTTAGGATTGGTGTTACCCTGCATTCGTGGGAACCACATGGTCCTTTTAAAATTATTCAGGGATTTCATTTTTAAGGGATACTTTCCATACCCTAACACCCCACCCACCCATCAGACTAGTAATATTTGAACAGTGATTCTTTTGCACACCATGCATGTTATATGTGTCCATTTTTGAATTTTTGCAATGCTGAATTACTTAATCTTTTATTATAGTATGATAATTGGAAGCACAATTTGGATTAACCAAACCTGGATTTGAGTTTAGGTTTTACCATTTACTAGTTGTGGACCTTTGGCTATTACTTGAGTCTTACTCTTCTCCAGTGTGAATTGGGAATTCCTCTGCCACTGAGGTTATTATTATGAGGACTAAACTAAAACAGTGTTTTATCTTAAACATAAAAACAGTCAGCAAGGTTTCTGAAATGTTTGTAAACCGATAGTAGTTGTTATTATACAAATGAGTAAGAGCAAGTGGATGGAATGACCACTATGTGCAAGGCTCTCTTGTAGGCATTGGACATAAGCAAAAAGAAAAAATTCCTGCCCTCATGGAGCTTACATTCTAGTGAGGGGCATGGAAGACAACATATAAATTAAAATGGATGATAAAATATCAGGTAATTATTTATTTTTTGTTATTTCAACTTTTATCTTAGAAATAGGAGGTGCATGTGCAGGTTTATTACATGGGTATGTTGCGTGATGCTGAGGTTTGGGGTATGGATCTTGTCACCCAGCTAGTGAGCACAGTACCCAACAGGGATGATTTCTACCCATGCCCCCATCCCTGCCTCCCTCCACCCCCATCTTGTATTCCTCAGTGTCTGTTGTTCCCATGTTTATGTCCATGTGTGCTCAGTGTTTAGCGCCTACTTATAGATGAGAATATGAGATATTTGTTTTTCTGTTCCTGTGTTAATTCAGTTAAGATTATGATCTCCACTTCATCCATGTCACTGCAAAGGATATGATTTTATTATTTTTTATGGCTGTGTAGTATTCTGTAGTGTATATGCACAACATTTAAAAAAATCCAATCCACCACTGATGGACACCTAGATTGATTCCATGTCTTTGTGATTGTGAATAATGTGGCAATATACAATAAACGTGGCAACTTTGGGGCAAGTCGGTTTCTCTTTACAAAGGCCACTGCAAAGGTCCACCTGAGTACTTTCATGACATAATGGCTGGCTTCTATCAGAGTGAGCAATTCAAGAGAGCAAAGTAGAACTTGCAACCTTTTAGAACCCATCTTCAAAAGTGACAGACCATCACTTTTGCCATGCCACAGGCCAGCCTAGATTTAGTGTGGGAGGACACCACACATAGGCATTAATACCAGGAGAAAATAAAAACCACTAGGAGACATCTTGGATGGTGGGTAGCACAGTGAGTTATGCAATAATTTTGTGAGAAGATGGTTCCAGAAGGAAGGGACTGTAAGTGCAAAGACAGGAATCAAAGGCTAGTCTAGCTAGAACACAGAAAACAGATCAAGGTAGATAGGGCAGACCAGGTAGGGCCTGAAACAACAAGACAAGAAGAGGTGACTGTATTGAGAATGGAATGACTTGAGCAGAGGAGTGTACTTGGCCTATGTTTTTAAAAGATTATTCTAGCTGTTGAGTAGAGAACTGGTTTCATGAGACAAGAAGAAAGGAGGGAAGTTGCAGTAGGATAGATAGCATTACTTTATTCTAGGGTAGAAATGAGCTAGAGCTAAGGTGGTAATGGTGGAAGGGATGAAAAGTGTCTGGATTACAGGTATGTTGTGAAGATAGAGCCAGTAAGACCGCCAATGGATTGGATATGGGGTGGAGACAAAATGAGGAGTCAAGAAGGCTTTCTAAGTTTCTATCCTGAACAAAATCTTGGGAATGATAGGGGAGGTGCAAGTGTAGAGGTTAGGAGGAATGGTGGATGGAGTTCTCATCGTGTCGCACTGGACATACTAAGTTTGGGAGGTCTACTTGACATCCGCATCTCTACCTATCAATATTATACTAACCAGAAAATTCTCAATCCTGCCTAATTACATGTTGTAAAGAATAATTAAGGATTAGAATTATTTTATAATACCACTAAACCAGGTAAACTCTTATAACTTTAAAGAAATAATTATGATTGAGTACTACAATATAGTTATGACTTACAATTGTGGGCTCATTTTTCTGTGTTGATAAAAGTTCAGAACTGTAGTTTTCTTTACTTATAGTCTGTTTTTTCAAACTTAAACTTTAGAATACTATATTTGATATTGGCCAAAGTATTTTGAAGGAATGTTTTAAGTGTGAAAATTAAAGTCAATAAAAGTTTGAATTTCTGCCGGTTGTTCTGATCAAACCATTCACCTAAAATGCTGTATTAAGTTATGCTCTATACTTCTGCAGCACAAAGCCTTGAAAGGCACTGAGTATTTCTTCTATTTCTCTTGATAGAGAAGCATTCTATTTTCCTCATAAAAATTGTAAAATGAACAAAAATTTATACAATGCAGAATTAGATATGGGGGAAAAGTCAAATAACTAAAAGTCCCTTTTACCATTTGTCATTCATTCTGTGCTTATAGCAATCTGTAATATTCCCCAAAGGAGAACCTCTGTTAGAAGTTTAATAAATATCTTTCCAGTTTGTTGTTTTCTACGCAGTTTTATGTATGTATATGTGCACACACATGCATGCACACATAGCTTTTTTTAAACATAAAATTATGTACAACTTGTTATTTTCTTTTTTTTTTTTTTTTGAGACGGAGTTTCGCTCTTGTTACCCAGGCTGGAGTACAATGGCGCGATCTCAGCTCACCGCAACCTCCGCCTCCTGGGTTCAGGCAATTCTGCCTCAGCCTCCTGAGTAGCTGGGATTACAGACACGTGCCACCATGCCCAGCTAAGTTTTTGTAGTTTTTAGTAGAGACGGGGTTTCACCATGTTGACCAGGATGGTCTCGATCTGTTGACCTCGTGATCCACCCGCCTCGGCCTCCCAAAGTGCTGGGATTACAGGCTTGAGCCACCGCGCCCGGCCCAACAACTTGTTATTTTCACTTACAGTTATATCTTGGAGACTTTCATCAGTGTTAAATATATTGCATAGCACTATGATTTATTTAACTTTTTTTTTTTTTTTTTTTTTTTAAGACGGAGTTTCTCTCTTATTACCCAGGCTGGAGTGCAATGGCGCGATCTTGGCTCACCACAACCTCCGCCTCCCAGGTTCAGGCAATTCTCCTGCCTCAGCCTCCTGAGTAGCTGGGATTACAGGCACGCACCACCATGCCCAGCTAATTTTTTTGTATTTTTAGTAGAGACGGGGTTTCACCATGTTAACCAGGATGGTCTCGATCTCTTGACCTCGTGATCCACCCGCCTCGGCCTCCCACAGTGCTGGGATTACAGGCTTGAGCCACCGCGCCCGGCCTATTTAACTATTTTCTTATTGATGTACATTTAGAGTTTACAGTGCTTTGAGCATTCTCAAACCAAGTATTATTCTAGCATTTTTCTCTCTATGATGATTTAAGCCAATGTTTAAAAGCCCATTTCTAAGAATTTTCTATAACAGATGCACATAGTTTCAACCGTATTCGGAGAACCTGAAGTTCTTTAGGGCTTTTCTCACCTATGCTTTGTTCTCTTTGAGTTTATGGATATATACATACATACATTTTTCCTTTATGTTCTAGAGCATCTTTGCCATTACTAAAACAATGGACCTTGAAAACAGGCTTCTCAATCAATAAAGTAGAAAATGTGCTTTTGGTAATTTAAAATGGTACATGAATGTGTGTTTCTGAGCATTGCAGTTAGAGATAATTGTTTTGGGACTAGGAGAAGTAGTTTCTCCAGTGTCAATGATAATCTGAGTAAGAGGGCTATGCATATTAACCAGAAACTTCGATAAGGGAACAATTTCATAATTTTTTTTTAAAGAAAATTATCCTAGTTTATATGTCTAAGTGAACATTTGTGTGGGCTGATTTTCCTGTTGCTCTCATGAAGTTTCCTTACAAAAGCAACATTTCTAAGTAGTAAAAGGCAAGAAATTTCACTTAGGTATAAAGTTTGCTAATTTACCAGCTGGATGACTCGATGAATCTTTCTTAATAATTATGTATCTCTGGAGCATACAGTCTTGCTAAAGAATATTGTCTTATGTACTTTAAAATGATAATCTGACTTGATTATGTTCTTTCTTCTTTCTTTCCAGAAAGTATCTTTATGTCACATCTTCTTTCAAAGGAGCATTTAAAAATGAAGTTCAAAAGGCAGAAGAAGCAGTAAAGATTGGTATGCAATTACCTGCAGCCTACATCATTGTTGTTCAGTCATTCGGCAAATGTTAATTGTGCACTTATTCTGAGACATACATTGCTCTAGGCATTGTAGGAGCTACTACAATTAATTAAATGTAGTTTCTGTCCCTATGGAACATCATAGCACATTCTTTCCATATCTGAGTTTGTTTACTCATGATATTATTTATGATTTTAAATATGATCCTGAACACACTTCAAACTAGATTGCTATTTGTTAGAAACCTTGTTTGTCTGTCTGGGCATAGTGACTCACACCTATAATTCCAGTACTTTGGAAGGCTGAGATGGGAGAATCACATGAGGCCAGGAGTTCAAGATTAGACTGGGCAACATAGTGAGACCATGCCTGTATTTAAAAATAAAATAAAGTAAGAAATTCTGCGTGTCATAACACCGTGTTAGGTGTTTTAGATCCCTGCACTGCATTCGCTTTAAGAAGGACGTTCTACATATTCACTCCTCCTACTGCAGGAACAAAGCTACTCTTACCCAGTTATCTGGGGGTGAGTAGTAGCTCTACATCCATATTTTGTGGATTTTAAAACATTTCCTGTCAGCTAAAAATTCACTTATGACTTTTGACTTTATGTATGTATATTTGTGTCCTATATATTGTCATGCCAAAATGAAAGCCTAGTAGAAAAAAGATTTAAAATTTGTAAATGTTATAAGAGGAACGTAGAGTTCTCTGAGATCATGGTCTGTATGCCATTTTCACTGGTCATGCTATATGCATGGAAAATACTTAGAATTGCTTGAAATAATTTTGCTGTAATATAACTATCTGGCTTCCACTTCCAGCTGAATTTGTATTGAAAGAAGCACAAATGAAAGTAAACCAGTGTGACAGAACCTCTTTGTCTTCTGCCAAGGTAAGACATGTAAAGAGAGTAGTCTTATTAAAAGGCAAATCGTGCCATTTGCTTTTTCCTCTGCATAGCTGTCTCTTACCATCTACTCCCTCAACTTTTAAGCACAGATAAGCTCAGAAGATTAAGTTGATTTTAACTCAGGTAAACAGAATAGATGAGTGCAGTGAAAGGAGAGGAAAGTCAGCAAGTGGAGGCAAGGCTGAGGTGGAGAGAAAAGATGAACAGAACATGGGGTGAATTTGAAACCGTGGGGAAGAACATCACAACCAATTTCTTTAAAACGGAAAGGAAAGTAACAGGAGAAAGGGAAAAAATAATGAAAAGCCAGTAGAAAAAAGAACTAGCCTATCAAGTTTCCTTGAAAATAGCTATTCAAATTATAGCTTCCTGTGGACCCAAATAAATGGGGACAGCAAGGAAATGTGTAATAACCAATCCTTCTTTTTAATGCTTGGGATTATATACTGTAATTATGAGTATTAATAACAAAGCTTCCAGCTTACAAAGCTCTTTTATTATGAGTTGCTCCACACAGTTCATAAACATTCTTTGTAATCCTTACAATATGCCCATAAGTAAGATAAGTTACGAAGAACTATTATTAATTGTAATGCATTGCAACCAAGAGAAAAAATATTGCTGTAAGACATGTATTGTAAGTTTGCTAACTTTTACCAAAAATATGCTATGAAGCTTTAAACAATGGTGAATCATTAAGCAACATATTTATTTGCTTACATACAAAGGGATAATTAGGAATATGGAGGCAGATGCTTTACTTCACCTTCTCTTCATCCTCTTCTGCAGACCGAATATATTAATCCTTTCAATGATTTGCCATTTAACTTTCCAGGACCAAGGCTGTGTCTGATAAAGACCTTTCCTATCTAAGGTCCTGAGTAAGGGATGACATCAGAGTAGCCCATGGTAATGCCCCAAAGCTAATTCTGTCCATGGCCTGTCCCAAATTCTCCTAGTTTTTTCTTTTCATTTTTTTAAGTTAAAGGTAAATGTATCTTATTTTTATTGATTATTAATTTTTTAATAGTTTAAGCTTTTAAAAATTTTGTTTCTAAGAAATCATTTCCCTTTGCTTTATGTGTTTGAGAGTCAAGAGAAAGACTCATGGGTCAGGTCCTTCTTCCTTTTTTGCCTTCTGCTGTTTCTTCTCCCTGCCTCTGCTCTGTGATCTAAGGGCACTGTCAGGCAGGGTGGGGAAGTCTTTGACCAATGTTCTTTGTTCCTCTGAGGCTCTTTGGTTTCTTTAAGGCAGAGAAGAGAGCAAAGCAGAATGACCTAAACTTTTAACCTCTTAAATTCTTCAGGGCAGATGAATTTTAAATGGAATACTTGCCAACCATTTCCATTTTCTTTTACTTGAAAGGCAGTGAAAATAGTGTTCCGTCAGTGTTATATTATACCTCAAAACAGATGCCCACCTTTCACCTCAGGTGGGTGAAGCATGTTAAGAGGCTATTCTTATGCCAAGAACAATAATGAATTCTTCTTCTTCTGCTTGATTAGAGGGAGCACACTAGATTTAGAGTAGCGAATGAGTTGATATATCAAATTAAAACAGTTAATAAGAAAGACAACTGGGCATGGGGTATCTTATAAAGGGAAAGTTTGAGAAATATTAGAGGTATCCAGAATTCAATGTGAAGGAGATTTCTGTTGGCTACTAACAACATTTCTCAATTATTGTTGTTTTTTCTTTCCTGCAAGAACATTCAGTGGTCACATAATTGAGCATTTATTGTTCTCACAGACGAAAGTCAGAGCTTGGGTATGCTAAATAACTCACCCAAGTTTTCTCGTAGTTTTTGTCAAAGTCTTTGTGCCATTATAGAGAATAAAGTTTCTTTCTCTAAAAGGAAGAGAGGATATCTGAATATGTACAAAAGAGAATAGTGGGCTACGATTTGGTTTATCTTTTAAGGTGTTGGAACTGAATGATTTATCAAGTATTGAGAATCTGCTATGGTAGAATTGCATTAGGTAATGTGGGCTATCATTACTGTTGAAACATTTGGATAACAGGATAGTATCAACTTGCTTTTGGTTAATTCAGTGGTGTTATGTTCTCTCCCAACCAATGTACTTCTCCAGGATGTGTTACAGAGAGCTTTGGAAGATGCAAAAGCAAAACAAAAGAATCTTAAAGAGAAACAAAGGTAGGACATAAGGTTTTCTGTTTGCAGGGATCCTCTGTACTATGTTAAAACAAATTCTAGTTTCTAAGGAGGTAGATTTAGTGTTTACCGTGACAATTTTTTTTTCAGTTTGTGACGTCTTATAATTTAAAACCTAATACAGTCAAGGTCCCCCAACCAAGATAAGCAATATAAAACATTGATAAAGTATATATTTGCATGTACACATACGTGTCTACATAATAAAAATTCTGAAAAAAATGAAAAATTAGTTCAGCATTTAATTGTTTGGGATAGATGAAGATGTCTGCATGAGGAAGGGATCAGCTGATAACTCACTTTCCCTTTGTGTCATTTGCCATTTAAATTCTAGAGAGTTGGTTCCAGTTTCCTCCCTTTGTCTAGTACCTTAAAAATTTAAGATAGGAAATAATGTTTCACATGAATGTATTGCTTATATATCATTAAAAAAGTAAGGCTATGTTAACAAAATGAAATATTTTATTTACATTTGTAAGATTAACTTGCTCTCCAACTCAAATGCTAACCAAGTTAAACTGAAAATAATCACTGCTGCCCGCATAAGATCAGACTTTAAAAGTTATTATATCTTTGTGAAACTATTCTTAAGGGAAGTATGATTTGTTTTTAACATTATTTTTGGTGAACCATGCACTGACATTCAACCATAACTTTCCTCAAAACTTAAATTTTAAATGTCAATTTTGCATTTATCAAAATAAATAAATTTGAAATGTTACTTCTACATCTACCAGAAAAAATTTAAATAAATGTCATAGAAATTTTAATTGAAAAATGAAGCTCTCTCTAAGGTCTTTAGAAGTAAAAACCTTGTTGAAACAAGTTCACTGTGTGAGATAGTTCATACAGTGAAATGTATGAAAAATGACCAATCAGCATTTTATTAATAATAATGCCAGTTGCCATGAACTTGTTTTAATAGGAAATGCTGCTTTTTTTTTTTTTTTAATTCAAGAATAGCTGGGCAAGGTGGCTCATGCCTGTAATCCCAGCACTTTGGGAGGCCGAGGCAGGCAGATCATGAGGCCAGGAGATTGAGACCATCCTGGCCAACATGGTGAAACCGCATCTCTACTAAAATACAAAAAAAATTTAGCCAGGCATGGTGGCACACGCCTGTAGTCCCAGCTACTCAGGAGGCTGAGGCAGGGGAATCGCTTGAACCCAGGTAGTGGAGGCTGCAGTGAGCTGAGATCATGCCACTGCACTCCAGCCTGGTGACAGAGCAAGATTCTGTCTCAAAAAAAAAAAAAAAAAAAAAAAACAAAAAACTGAAGAATGTCAATATATCATTTAATATTATAGAGTGATTATGTCCTATCATATCCTGTAATAACTTATTTACATACCCCTTATACTCTTGTTGAAGAGTTGAGATCTCATTACTGAGTAGTGATTTTTGAGAAAAAGTTTGATTTACATATGTTTAACCTTAGATATACATGCATTTAATAAATATATAGTATATTAACTCATGTCTTATGTTTTCTCTATATCATATCTATATGGAAGGACTGATAGAACTTTATCATTCTTTAATGATAGATGCATTTAATTAGTTACTGGTAAGTGTATTATGTCAATTGTAATAGCACCTGGTCATGAGCTTGAAAACAAAAGGCCAAGTTTATGGAGGGAGGGGAGCTACAGGGTGAGTGCAGGAGAATTATGTTTGGTGTCATTCTTGGCTGGGTAAAGAAAATAACAATTGTTACATACCTAACCTGTTTCAGGCTTATATTTAACATTTTTTTTTTAGTTCTTATGACATCACAAGTGGCTAGGTAGGTATTACTCCCATTTTTCAAATGAGACAGAAAGTTTAAGAGGCACATCCATGGTCACATGGTTATTACAAAGACAGGCTTGTATTTGAAAACAGGTCTGCCTCTCATATCCAGGCATTTTCATAGCTCCTAGCAGCCTCTGATACCATAGATGTTTATATCACAGCTCCTTACCATAGCTGTTTTTATCACATTTTGGTATTTCTCAATTTCTGTTTTATACTTTTAATAGAAAACTCGCACAAAACATAATATAGAAGGTCAGTGAGAAAAACAGGAGCTCATATCTGTTGCCCTTGTAAACTCGCTTTATTATAATAACTATTATTTACCTTGTATTTTGGAAAAGGTTAGAGAGAAAGCCAGGGACTATCTTTTGGCACATTCCAATCTATGTAGGATACCTGGAGACTTGAGAACATGCTGAAATTTAGGAATCACAACTGATGTTAGAAATACCTAAATTTAAAATAACCAAGTCATCATTTTTTTAAACAAATGCTGCAATGTACCTATAAGACCAGTTAATATTTCAGAACCCTTTTGGCATTTTCTAGTTCTTGTAAATTTAAATTTGCAGACTTGTTTTTGAATCAGTAAATGCCTTTGTTTGACTGACATAGTTACTGGCATCATGTTTATGCAGAATACTTGGCTATGCAGAGATAACTGAGTGTGCCCACCAGGTTTGGCAAAGTATCTGGATATATGCCTTTGACGTTAACCTTTTAGATTAATTATTAGCCATTTCATAAACTATATATGTTTATTTAATAAACAACTTTTTAAACTTTCTAAATATAACTCTAGAGAATTGAAGAAAGCAAGAACACTCTCCCTGTTCTATGGAGTGAACATAGAAAACCGAAGCCAAGCTGGAATGTTCATTTACAGTAATAACCGTTTGATCAAAATGCACGAAAAAGTGGGCCCGCAGTTGAAACTGAAGTCCCTGTAAGTATGTTTTTCGCTCTCACAGATATAAGCAGAGAAAGGGAGGTTGCAGTAAGATTCTGTCTGTGGAGTGAGATGAATGACTAATCACAATGGGAGCAAGTGTCACAGTCTCTGTTCACCCTTCCTGTCGATGTGCAGGCATTTATGTGCCTCATTTATAATATCAGTGAGTCTGCATGCATGCTGTGTGGAAAAATCACACTGTGGGAAATTTTTTCAATGCATTTATTGAACAACTTGGTGTGGGGCCTTTCCTTGTGCCACCGCTTTGGGTTAAATTTTTGATGCTTTACCAATTTAAATATAATACAAGCATATTAAATAAATTTTAGAAGAGAAAGAAAAGAAAAATCCATAGTCTTGTAAAGCAACCCTATTAACATTTTGTGAAGCCCCCATATGCATGAGTTCTTGCCAGTTTCCTGCATGGTCATGTTATTAAAACTCGCTAGCCCCTTTGGATTTTAGAGTAATACATTTTCATGCTTTCCCAATGGTCTGAAATTTCTCAAGCTGCTTTCATCAATGATGTAGAGTCCTGAAGAGACACACAGAAAAGGACAGGGTCAGACAAGGTAATCATGACCAGTATAATGGGTCAGGGGAGCATTTACTATCTTGCTCTAGCACTCTCAAGGAATTGGTAATTCATTCATTGTTTATTTAACAAGCACCTATAGTGCAGCAGCATATGCCAGGCACTATACCAAGCTCTGCTGATAAATGGTCCAGACCTACTACCTTTTGCTAAGGAATGTATTGTACAGTGAATGGGACAAGCATATAAATGCAATCTGGATTAGTTGGCCTAAATCCCAGTGCACTTGGAGTAGAACTGTTTGCCATGGTCTTCCAGTGGTCTGATCTCTGATTGGCTGTGGGATCTCACCCCCTACTTATGCCCTACACTCTCTGCATTGCCTGCTTCTCACACCTCCTAAGCTAATTCCTGTATTAAGACCTTGGGACGTGCTATTTCCTCAGCCTTGAACCTTCTGTCCTCAGATTTTCTTACTGCTGGCCTTAACATGCCATTCAGCCATGAGCCTGAAGTAATCTCCACAGGAACATCTTCCTTGACTGTCTAATTAAAACTGGCCCCTCCCCTTATCCCCTCCACCTATCACTCTTCACTTATCACAGCACCTACATTATGTTCCTCATACCACTTATCACCATCTGAAATGATCTTGTATATTTTTATTACATAGAAGAGAAACTTCAAAGCTAGGGGAACCTGTATTTCTGGTTCTCACTATATTGCTAGCTCTTGGATAGGGCCAGGTAGTGAGCTTGAATGAATGAATGAATTAATATTACGTTAGAGTTGAGCATCAGTGCAAAAAGAGCATTCAGGAGGGTCAGTAAAGCAAACTGGGGAAGTCAATTCAGACCTCCTAGAAGAATGATGCCCAAATTTAGACTTACAGAATGAATAGTGAAAGGAAAGCAGAGTGGAAGAGGGAAGTGGTAACAACGTGTGTCTGCAAAGGGTGGTGGGGAGCCCTAAAGGCTTAGACAATTGTATGCTCTTTCAGAAAGCAGGTTATGTCACCAAGCAGATTTACAGTGAGATACTCATTACCCTCTGGCACAAGCCCACTCTGTGATTCCTTAGTAGAATTCACTGAGCACCCCACGGACCTCTGCAATGAGGAGGAGAAATCCAATCTGATAGATGAAATGCAGACAAAGAAAGTGGTTCTCTGGCCACTGTCATTTAGAAGATTATGCTAGTTTATTGCAGTAAGGCACCATGGCTTTTAATGTCAAAGGACTTGCCTTCCCACCCACCCTCACGCTCCATGTAAGGTGATAGGTTTGTAAAAAGTCATATTAACTCAGTCACATTGTGCTAGAGTGATTTTTTATTATGGGACTAAACACATTGGGATCACCACAGATTTACCATAACATAATTAGATAAATTGTTAAACTTTGACATGGTCTGGACCAATGGAATGAATTTACTTTTGGAAAAAAAAAGTTTTCAAATGACCAGAATATATTTGATTTGTTTTTCTTTAGCCAGAATTACAAAATGTAAATATGCATATATTTTCTCAGACTTGGTGCAGGCGTGGTTGGAATTGTTAATATACCCTTGGAGATAATGGAACCATCCCACAATAAACAGGAATTTCTCAATGTCCGAGAGTATAATCATCTATTAAAAGTCATGGGACAGTACGTGGTCCAGTACTGTAAGGACACCGGCATCAGTGAGTATTCAATCAATCGTCATAGTAGAAGATACTTAAAGAGGGATTAATTTTTGTAATTTCTTTAAGCTGACATGATTACCTGAATTCAGATTACCAGCAACTGAAAGCCCTGAAAGAGAGCTCCTACTTTAAAACATAAGAGGAGTGAGAAGGGAGCCCATTTCAGAATCTTTCCCAGACTATCACATGAAAAACAAAGCAGCAGATTAGAAATTGCAAGGGGAGGACCATCAGCAGAGTGAAGTAGCAGACCGTGGGGGAAGGCAGCAGATTATTGCTCCAAACAGACTGGGAAACCCTGCCCTGGGCACTGGGACTTCACTGTGTTGAGAGCACACAGTTCCACGTAGACCTTAGTAGCTCTTATAACGTTGTTATGTCATACCATGGAGCAAAAACTACTGATCCTGGATAATTGTAGATATGTTAAACTTTGTTTTGTATAGTTAAAAATTATTTTGTATGTTAATTCCAGAAAAATTTCAATTAAAAATGTCTAAAATAGCTGTGTCTGGAAAGTTAAAAAGATAAACTTCAGTTATCTGGAAAATGTGATTCCTTTAGATCACCTTACTCCCCAGAGACACCTGAACAATGAGAGGGTGTGTTGATTATTAATTAAACTTCTTTTTGTTTTTCAACTTATATTTTAGAATCAAGGTGTACATGTGCAAGATTGTTACAGAGGTATATTGTGTGATGCTGAGGTTTGGGATATGACCACACTTGTCACCCTGGTATTGAGCATAGTATCTAATAGGTAGTTTTTCAGCCCTTGTTTCCCTTCCTCTCCCTTTTTGTATTCCTCCGTGTCTGTTGTTCCCATGTTTATGTCCATGCTTACCCAATGTTTAGCTCCCACTATAAGTGATAACATGTAGTATTTGGTTTTTTTTTTTCTGCATTAGTTCACTTAGGATAATAGCCTTTAGCTGCATCCATGTTGCTGCAAAGGACACAATTCCATTCTTTTTTATGGTTGTGTAGTATTCCATGGTATATGTGTTCCACATATTTTTTTTTTTAATCCAGTCCACTGTTGATGGGCACCTGCATTGATTCCATGTCTTTGCTATTGGAAATAACACTCCAGTGAACATACATGTGGGTGCATGTGTCCTTTTGGCAGAACAACTGATTTTCCTTATTTTCTTTTGAGTATATACCCAGTAATAGGATTGCTGGATTGAATGGTGCTTGAAATCTCAGTTTTTAAAGAAATCTCCAAACTGCTTTCCATAGTGGTTAGATGAATTTACATTCCCACCAACAGTGGGTAAGTGTCCCTTTCTCTCCACAGCCTGGCCAACATCTGCTTTTTAAAAAGTTTTTAACAAAACTATTCTGATTGGTATAAGACAGTATCTCATTGTGGTTTTGATTTGCATTTCTCTGGTGATTTGTGATGTGGAACTTTTTTTGTGTGTTTGTTGGCCACAAGTGTATCTTCTTCTGAGAAGTGTCTGTTCGTGTCCTTTGCTCACTTTTTAATGGGGTTGTTTTTTGCTTGTTGATTTAAGTTCCTTTGTCAGAGGCATAGTTTGTGAATATTTTCACCCATTATATTGGTTGTCTGTAAATAAACTTTTTCAGTTATGCAGACATACAGCTCCATTTATGTCAAGAAATAGGATATCATATATTCAATGATTTGGTTGAAGTATGTATAATTCGTGCACATTATATGTCTCTACCCTTGAGACAACTTAAAATCTTCACTTGAAGTTGTAACTTTAAAATATTTTCTTTTCATTTGTATCCATCCTGCTGTACCTAAAACTTTCTCACCAGCAAAACAGGAAAAAGTGTAGGAACTCAGCAGGAAATTATGAAAGAGGGAACGAAGTGGAGGGGACAGATTTCTTGCCAAAGCTGGGTTTTCATGTCATGGTCTAAAATATACTCAGTGTGTTCTGTGCACCAGTATTATCAGCATCACCTGGAACTTGTCAAGATGTTTCACAGGTGGTAGTGTGTTCTTCCATTGGGAGGCTGATTCTCTCTCTTTTAATGATATTAGCAGTTGCTGATCAATGCTCAGATTCCTTAGGAGTTCAAAAAAATGTATTTTCTTCATCAGCTCTAATACTTCTGTAAGAGAAAAATGTCTTTCATGGACTACTTGGTTACTCATGTTGGTATTTTTACTGTTTAACAGAAGCAATTGAACTCCATATTGCTAAAAAAAATGGCTTTGCATAAAAGCTTGATGTGAAAAGAATGAGACAATTAAAAGATTAAAATATGGCCGGGCGCGGTGGCTCAAGCCTGTAATCTCAGCCCTTTGGGAGGCCGAGGCGGGTGGATCACGAGGTCAAGAGATCGAGACCATCCTGGTCAACATGGTGAAACCCCGTCTCTACTAAAACTACAAAAAATTAGCTGGGCATGGTGGTGCGTGCCTGTAATCCCAGCTACTCAGGAGGCTGAGGCAGGAGAATTGCCTGAACCCAGGAGGCGGAGGTTGCGGTGAGCCGAGATCGCGCCATTGCACTCCAGCCTGGGTAACGTGAGTGAAACTCCGTCTCAAAAAAAAAAAAAAAAAAAAAAAAGATTAAAATATGATATAGACATTTTGCCTAATTAATTTATATGACATAAATATATACTCTGTTTAAAATCATTACTTCATGTCAGCTCCCAGCAAATAAAACGATGGTTCAGGAGTTCATCAAATTGACTGTTGGGAAAAAAAAAAAAACACATTCTTAGATTTGATTCATTTACGTTGCTTTCAGCTGGGAATTGAAATTATTACCATTGACAGCACTTATGCTTCCTTTTCTTTCTGACTGTACCTGTATTATCATGATAATGACATTTTTTACATCTACAATGAAGTTTTTTGCTAAAATATCTCAGAGGATCTCACCCATATTGCAAATAAAATACTAAAAAGACTAGAACCCTTGTTCTTTCCAGAATTTAATAAAATTTGATTCTTCTAGTTTGATTTCTGTCTGCCATACCTAAAGGAAGGTGTCAGAACTCTCCTCATCAGTCTGCTTAAAAAGAATAAGTTATATTTAATGACTCTGAATTTAAAACTGCAATCAGAAATCTAATATACAACATGAGGACTGTAAGTAATACAATTGTACTGTGTATGGGAGTTTATAGTTTGATAAATGGTTCATTTCCCTGTAATAAAGCACATCACAATACCTCTTTGAAGTTACATGCTGAGATTCCTCTTTTAAAAGTGTACATGTAAACTCTGCATTATGGCTTTAACCACAATGGTGAGGAATGTCTTTGAAAATCATGTTTTGAACACTCACTTATGAAGTTCAGAGTTTGCTAAATGGTTCATTTCACGATAAGAGAGCAACTCATAATGCATCTTTGAAGTAAAAAACAAAAGTAATGTATATGGGACTTACACTAAATGAGCACTAAATGAATAGGTTTTAGCTGCTTTGGCCACAAAAACAAGTAAAATGTATAGCTATGTGAGATAGATATATTAATTTGTTTCACTGTAGTAACCCTTTTACTATCTGTATGTATCCTTTAACACATGTTGAGGCTGGGCACGGTGGCTCATGCCTGTAATCCCAGCACTTTGTGAGGCTGAGGTGGGTGGATCACCTGAGGTCAGGAGTTTGAGACCAGCCTGACCAATGTGGTGAAACCCCATCACTACTAAAAGTAGCTGGGCATAGTGGTGGGCACCTGTAGTCCCAGCTACTCGGGAGGCTGAGATAGGAGAATCACTTGAACCTGGGAGGCAGAGGTTGCAGTAGCCGAGATAGCGCCATTGCACTCCAGCCTGGGCGACAGAGTGAGACTCTGTCTCAAAAACAACAACAAAACCCCCCAAAAAACCCCACATACATGTTGTATACTTTAAATAAACACAATAAAGTTTATTTTAAAATATTCCTCTAATCCATGAAAAATAAAATAATGTAGTCAGAATTAAGCATACATTGTACTAATAAAAACCAAATATGAATCTTTAGGCTTTTAGGAACATTAGGTTAGTCAATAGGCTTCATGTATATCTGAGTAAGGAGAGTTCTGGTAGAAAGGTAGTCTAACCCAGGTATTGAGGAGACATAGAGCTGAGTAGGCCCTTGCCCATGATGACACAGAATTCCTTAGGAATATGCTTTAGATTTGATTTTTATGTCTAGTTTTGATTTCCACATTTTAGAGGGAAACTGGAATGTATCCAAAGGAGAGCAATGACAATGACTAAATAAAAATATAACCTGAAAAAAGAAGGTCAAAGTTATTTCTTCCTGAAGAAAGAACCAGAAGAAACATAACTATCCCCAGCGTTATTTTTGAAGATTTGCCATAATGAAAATAAATTAATGAGGCCTCTAGGCTTCTCCCAACTCTAGTCTTCATGCACAGAACGATGTGGTTTCCAGCTGGGAGCCAAAATGCCCGAAGGCATCTCAATATACCAGGGAGTCCACAAATTCCTAAGTCTACCAGTAATTGTCTAAGGGGGTGTTATGCCTCATACATCTATATGCTATAGATTTTCAAATGTATATAGATGTAGTTGTGGGTAGTAAAATATAAAATTACTCAAGGTGTTATTAAATTCATAATTTATTTTTTGTCATGTATTTTCTTAGGTTGGGGGTGGTGGTTCTAAAAGTTTCTTGCAGCATAAGGAGGTCCTCACACTTAAGAAGGTGGGTAACCAGCGATATGGAACTAGAGAAAGTGATGCTACGTGGCCAGGTCAAATGAGGAAGTTGACATTTGGAGTGAATTGGGCCAGTTGCAGGCTACTGGAGTTTTGCAGTAGAGCGTCCTGTGCTTAGAGTGGAGAAGTGAAAACGTTCTGATAGCAGCTGCCACATAACTTTTGCCACTGACTGAACTCATAACACGAGACTAGCACAACCGCACACCACCATACCCTGGAGCCAAGAGAAAGGGAAGGACTGTAGCATCTTCACCACCACTGAATATATCTCGCCTTGCTTTTTTTTCAATTCAAGTAGACCACCTTGGGTGTGATGGTTCTAAAAGAAGTGAAAAACACAGGGATGGCAAATAGGCCTCAGTTATATTGGGGCTCACTTGCACCACACACTAAGTCATCATGGCAATTCTTCCTGATAAGCAGTTGGCCTCCTCGTTCTTCTCAAGAGTGTACCAGGCACCATTACCAACTGATTAGCATTGACATTATCAACTGAAACCAGTTTGCCATCCCGAATCCAGAGCTTTCATTAAGAACAAAGATGATTAAGCGATCACACCCTAGATCAGATGAGGCAGGGCCTGATGCCTGGCTGTTACATTAGCTTTAAATGAGAGGGGTAATGACAAAAAGGACAGTATTCAACAGAGGAGGAAGAGTGATTTAACAGTCCCCTGAGAAAAGGTATCAAATTTCTTTCTCAGGAGTTCTTTAGAATATGATTACAGGTATATAATCATCTATTTAGATGCAGAACCACCTGAAAGTAGGGAACTGATTTAACATTCTCTAGGAATACCATTTTTCTGGTGCTTTGAGTTTATAAACTGTTTCAGGCCTCCTTATTTTGATGGAGACTATCAAAGTTTTGCTGTAGTAGTTTACTATTGAATTTGAGGCTTCTTTCCTGGGCTAATTGATTCCCTGGATGCCATTGTATGTTCTATGAACAGATATGAAACTGACATCTAAGAGGATGTTGCGTTTCTTTTTTTTTTTTTTAATTAGAGTCTCACTCTGCTACCCAGGCTGGCTCACTGCAACCTCCATCTCCTGGGTTCAAACGATTCTCCTGCCTCAGGCTTGTGAGTAGCTGGGATTATAGGTGCCACCACCACGCTGGGCTAATTTTTTGTGTTTTAGTAGAGATGGGGTTTCACCCTGTTGATCAGGCTGGTCTTGAACTCCTGATCTCAAATGATCTGCCCATCTCTGCTTCCTAAAGCGCTGGAATTACAGGTGTGAGCCATCGTGCCCAGCCACATTTCTCTTATTTTTAAGAGGCAAAATGTGTGTCAGCTGCCCTTTTAGTTACTGGTTTTTAGCAAATTTTTAGTAAGCTATTGCAATATTTCTCTTTTTTTTTTTCCAGGTGCTTGGTTTAAAGAGGTTCCTGAAAAATTCATTAGATTAATTTAAACATTAAGAATCTACTGAATGAAGTATTCCATACATAGCTGGCAGTAAATTAATTTTTCAGTTTTTTTTTCTCACAGATACTTCTAAAAATCGAGACTTTAATTCTGTGTTCATTAATCCCAGATTATCCTATTAATTTAATGAGCTTGTTGGTTCTTCATGCAAAAGCCTTAAGATGTGTACTCTTTTATAATTTTGAAAATTAGCTGTGTGCTTTCAGCCATCTAAAAACTGACTTTTTTAGATGTAGTAAACTGAATTTTTTAATCAACCTATCTTGAGGATGTTAAAATAATATGTAATTTTTGAGTTAAGAAATTTGGAGTTATATGCATGGCTCTTTTTGTAGGTGGATAAAAATATTTTGGTTAATGTTTTTTAGAAGAGACATTATTCCACTTTCATTTTATTTCAGACAACGTATTAATGAGGTATTTTGTCAGGAATAGCAGCAGCATTGGTTGAGGGCTTGTTAGGTGCAGGACGCTGAGCTACATGTTGAAGACATGCAAAATTACAAAACACACTTCCTCCTTTGGAAAGGTGCAGTGTTCATGGAGAAGCAACTTGTAGAGAGAGGAAACATACATCACAGCAGCAAACTTAAATTTCTGCAGGGCTCTTTAGTGTTTCTTTTTCCTTTTTTTCATTATGATGAAATACATATAACATGACATTTACCATCTTAACCACTCTTAAGCACCCTTAACGGTAGTTCAGTAACATTAAGTACATTTAAATGCTGTACAACTGTCACCACCATCAATCTCTAAAAGTCTTTTCATCTTGCACAACTAAAACGCTATACCCATGAAACAATAGCTCTCAATTCCCTGTCTTTCCATCCTCTGACTGACTGACAACCACCGTTCTACTTTCTGTCTCTATGATCTTGACTACTCTAAGTACCTCATATAAGTGGAACAATACAGTATTTATCCTTTTGTGACTAGCTTATTTCACTTAGCATAATGTCCTCAATGTTCTTCTATGTTATAGCAGATGTGAAACTCCCTTCATTTTTAAGGCTGAGTAATATTCCATTATACACGCACACACGCGCGCGCACACACACACACGCACACACCCCACCACCACCACCACCACCACCACCACCACCCCCCCATTTTGCTTATCTATTCATCTGTCGATAGACACTTGAGTTGCTTCCATGTTTTGGCTATTGTGAATAATGATACTATGAAAATTGGTATGCACATTTCTCTTCGAGGTCCTGTGTTTTTTGAAAGAAATTTTCAAGTACATAACATTGTTATTAATTATAATCACTATGATGTACAGTAGATGTCTTGATCTTATTTCTTCTGTCTAACTGAAATTGTGTATCCTTTTACCAACATTTCCCCAACCCCCTGCCTCAGCCTCTGGCAACCATTATTCTACTCTGTACTTCTGTGAGTTTGACTTTTTTAGATTCCACATATAAATGAAATATGCAGTATTTGTCTTTCAGTGCCTGGCTTATTTCACTTAATGTTCTCCAGGTTCATTTATGGTTTTGCAAATGACATTTCCTTCTTTTTAAAGGCGAAATAGTATTCCAAGGTATGGGTACCACATGTTCTGTTGATGGACACTTATGTTGATCCCATATCTTAGCTATTTATAAGTCGTGCTGCGGTGAATATGGGTGTGCTGATATCTCTTTAACATACTGATTTCATTTCCTTTGGACAAATACACAGAAGAGGACAAGCTGGATCTTATGGTAGTTATATTTTTAATTTTTGAAGGAAACTCCGTATTATTTTTCATAATGGCTACACTAATTCATATTCTTGCCACCAGTGTGTTACGGTTTGCTTTTATTTGCATCCTTGCCAACACTTACGTGTCATGTCTTTGGTGATAGCCATTCTAACAGGTATGAGGTGATACCTCTCTGTGGTTTTAATTTATATTTTCCTGTTGCTTAGTCATGTTGAGCATTTAAACAATATATACATGTTGGTCACTTATATGTCTTCTTTTGAAAACTGAGACCCTGCTTTAAGTTCTTTTGTGTATTTACCCAGCAGTGGAATTCCCAGATCACATGGTGATTCTGTTTTTAATTTTCTGAGGAACTACTGTATTCTTTTACAGTGGCTACACCATTTTACATTACCACCAACAGTGCACAGGGGTTCCGGTTTCTCCACCTCTTCACCAACACTTGTTATTTTGTGGGTTCTTTTTTTGATGGTGCTATCTTAATGAGTATAAAGTGGTATCTCATTGTAGTTTTGATTTACATTTCCCTAATGATTAGTGATTTTTGGCATCATTTCTTGTGCTTACTGGTGATTTGTATATTTTCCTTGGAGAAATATTTATTCAAGTTCTTTGGTTTTTTTTTTTTTTTTTTGAGTTGAATTATTTTCATTGTCGTTGCTGTGTTTGAGGAGTTCTCTCTATTTTGGATATCACTTATCAGATATGTGATTTGCCGTTGCAGTTTTTCATTCTGTGGATTGCCATTTGTCTATTTTTCCTTTTCTTGCTATGGCTTTGGTATCATATGTTTTACAAAGGGTTGCCAAATCTAATGGTGCCTTGTGATTTTTAGGAGTTTTCTAGTTTAAGATCTTACATGTAGGTTGTGGATTCATTTTGAGTTAATTTTTGCAAATGGTGTTATGTAAGAGTCCAATTTTATTCTTTCACATGTAGATACCCAATTTTCTCCATACCATTTGTTGAAAAGACTGTTTCTCTGCCTTTTCTTCATTGAATGGTTGTGGTACCCTTGTCAAAAAATAATTTGACCATATTTGATTATGTGAGAATTTATTTATGGACTCTGTATCCATTGGTCTATATGTCTGTCTTCATGTCAGTGCCAACTCTTTAGATTTCTGTAGCTTTAGTGAGTTTCGAAGTTAGGAAGTATGAGTTCTCCAGCTTTATTATTCTTTTTCAGGGTTGTTTTGGGTATTTAGGATCTTTCTATATTTCCTGTGAATTTTAGGATTGGTTTTTCTATATCCACAAAAAATGGTCATTGGAATTTTCATAAGGATTGCATTAAATCTGTAGATTGCTTTTGGTAGTAATGACCTTAATACTGTTAAGTTAAACTTCCAGTCCATAATCATGAGATTTCTTTCCATTTATTTACATCGTTTTAAATTTCTTTAAGAAATGTTTTACAGTTTACATTGTACAAGTTTTTCACCTCCTTGATTAATTCCTAAGTTGTCTTTTTGATAATATTGTAAATGGAATTGTCTTATAATTTTTCTTCTTTGATAGCTCATTGTTAGTGTATAGAAATAAAACTGATCTTTGTGTGTTGACTTCGTGTCCTACTTTGTTGAATTTTTTATTAGTTCTAACAGTTTTTTTTTTTTTAATTGCATGGAATATTTAGGGCATTCTACGTATACAAGATTATATCAACTGTATACAGAGATTATTTTTTTTTTTTTTTTTGTGTGTGGGTTTTTTTTTTTTTTTTTTTTTTTTTTTTTTGCCTTATCACTCTGGCTAGGACTTCCAGTACTATTTTGAATAGAAGTGGTAAGAACGGGCATCTTTGCCTTGTCTCTTACGTTAGAGAAAACGTTCAGTCTTTTACCATTGAGTTCAATATTCTCTATGGATTTTTCACATATTGCTTTTCTTATGTTGAAGTTTCTTTCTGTCCTAATTTGTTGAGTGTTTTCATCATGAAAGAATGTTTAATTATATCACAGGCCTTCTCAAGATGAGTTGAGATGATCATGCAGTTTTTTTCTTTATTCTCTTAATGTGATCTATTACATTGATTTTTGTATATTCATAATGAATAAATTCCACTTGGTCATGAAGTATAGTCTTTTGAATATGCTTTTTAATTCAGTTTGCTAGTATTTTGTTGTGAACTTTTGCATTATTGTCAAAAGTAATATTGGTCTGTAGTTTTCTTTTTCTAGTAGTGCCAAAGAGATAGGATAATGCCAGCTTAATGAGTTAAGGAGGAATGTTTTCTCCTTTTCAATTTTTAAAAAAAGCTTGGGAAAGATCGATGTTGTTTCTTTTTTAAATGTTTGGTAGCAGTCACTGAGGAAGCCATCAGTTCCAGGACTTTTCTTTGTAGGGAGATTTTTTTTGGTACTGATTCAATCTCCATACTAGTTGTAGACCTATTCAGATTTTTTATTTCTTCATGGTTTAGTCTTGGTAGGTATTATGTTTCTAGGAATTTGCCCATTTAATCTAAGTTATCCAATTTTTGGTGTATAATTGTTCAGAGTACTTTAATAATCCTTTTTATTTCTAAGAATTTGTAGTAATGTCCCCACTGTCATTTTTTATTAATTTGGACCTTCTCCCTTTTTGTCTTAGTTCATCTAGCTAAAGGTTTGTCAGTTTTGTTTCTCTTTTTGAAGAACTGATTTTTGATTTTGTTGATTTTCTGTATTATTTTTCTATTCTCTATTTGATTTCTCTCTGCTCTAATCTTTATGCCCTTTTTTTCTCCTGGCTTTGAGTTTAGTTTGTTCTTTATTTTCTTGTTCTAGTTGTAAAGTTAGGTTTTTGATTTGAGTTCTAATTTTTTAAATATAGGCATTTGTAGAAGCTATAAATTTCCCCCATTGCACTGTTTATGCTGTATCCTGTACGTTTTGGTGTGTTGTGTTTTTGTTTTCATCTCTCAATATTTTTTAATTTCCCTGTGATTTTTTTTTTTTTTTTTTTTGAAACAGAGTCTTGTTCTGTTGCCCAGGCTGGGGTGCAGTGGCATGATCTTGATTCACTGCAACCTCCACCTCTTGGATTCAAGTAATTCTCATGCCTCAGCCTCCCAAGTAGCTGGGATTACAGGTGTGTGCCACCACACCTGGCTAATTTTTGTATTTTTAGTAGAGACAGGGTTTTACCATGTTGATCAGGCTAGTCTCAAACTCCTGATCTTAGGTGATCCACCCACCTCAGCCTCCATAGTGCTGGAATTATAGGTGTGAGCCACTATGCCCAGCTTTTTCTTTTCTTTTCTTTTTTCTTTTTCTTTAAATTCTTTGAGTGTCTTTGAGACAGTCATTTTAAAGTCTTTGTCTAGTAGATCTGCCATCAGTTTTTTTTCAGGCACAATTTCTGTGGATTCATTCTTTTGCTTGGAATGTGCCATATTTTCCTGTTTCTTTGTATGATTTGTGATTTTTCTTTTGTTAAAAACTGGACAGTTAAATCTAACAGTGTTGTACTTCTGGAAATCAGAGCCTTCCTTCTCTAAGACTTGCTGTTTTTTTGGTGTGTGTTTGTTTGTTTAAATTGTAGGCTCTCTCTGTGTAGATCAGCCTGAGGTTTTCTTGGGTTTTTCTGAGCCTGTGCTCTTCTCTGGACATGTGCAGTGACTTCCTAATTTCCTCTATCCATGTAGCAGCTTTTGGATGCACTGGTCTTCAGTATCTGGTTTCCATAAGGTGAAAAAGAGACAAATGAAAGGAGGGAAAAAAGACACTAGCCCCTTAAATCCCCTGGAAGTCACTCCAGCTAGAGGGGGTGGGGTGGGGGGGACTTACAACCATGAGGGAGAGGCATAACAAAAATGGCCTTTACCTCTTCATCTACACTTATGTGATCATAACCAGCCATCAGTGATCAGAGCAGGGGTCCCCATTATTTGGAGGACAGGGTCTTTTTTCTCCCCACTGTAATTTTCAGCAAGCTGTGTGAAAGATCTTAGGAACATGGAATGTCGGATGGGTGGGTAGCTACTAATGGCTAAGAGCTGAAATCACTGAAATTAACTGCAATTTACTATTGATCCCTTCCCCTGGAAGTTGCATGCCTTCAGTAGACTCCCGAGTTCCCAAATAGTAGTTACATTAGATTCTGCCAGTACAGTTTTTGTCTAGGTGGTGAAAGCATCTGATGCTTCCTACTCTGTCATCTTCCCAGAATCCTCCAGGCTTTATAGTTTTTAGTGTGCCTTTACATTTATTCTTTGTGATAAATTTGTGAGGCAGGTTGCAGCAGTCAGTCATTTGATAGATAAGAAAGCTTCGTGGCTTGCCCACAATTATACAACTAATATATGACAGAGCCAGCTCTAAAAAAATCTATGTTTCTTTTAACCTGCAGCACCCTCTGCTTTGATATAATAAGACTAAAGAGTTAATGTAGAAATCAGAAAAGTAGGCTGGGCATGGTGACTCACACCTGTAATTCTAACACTTTGGGAGGCTGAGGCAGGTGAATCACTTGAGGTCAGGAGTTCAAGACCAACCTGGCCAACATGGTGGAACCCTGTTTCTACTAAAAATACTAAAATTAGCTGGACACGATGATGCACACCTGCAATCCCAGCTACCCAGGAGGCTGAGGCATGAGAATTGCTTGAAACCAGGAGGCGGAGGTTGCAGTGAGCCAATATCGTGCCACTGTGCTCCAGCCTGGAAAGAGTGAGACTCTGTCTTTAACCAAAAAAAAAAAGGAAAAAGAAAAGAAAGAAAAACCAGAGAAGCAAAACTTCATCAACACTTCTAGATACCAGGGAGTAGTACATCAGGATCTAGGGTACAGAGAAGAGGAGTGTGAGATTAACTGAGACTGTTCCGCTGTGAACAAGCCTATGTGAACCTACCCTCAAAAGCTGAGGAAGCTGAGAGGCCAAAGAAAGAGGCTGACAAGTCCAGTTTCTTAGAAGTAAACATTAAATAGGGACCAAGAACAAAAGCCATATCTTAGGCTATGGTGAGACAAGAATGGTGGATCCCTGTGTCATTAACCCCCAGACCCAGGACTTAAAAACCAAGGGGAAGAATGTGTAGGACAATTGAAGTTGACCCCTCAGTGAACCAAGAATGCTATGTGAATCTACCTAAGGGCAGGTTTTGTGGTCAAGGTTGTTTTAACCTGAGGGCATGATTTACAGTAACAGTAGATAAAGTAGAAATTTTAGAGGCATTTCCAGAACAGGGGTTAATCACAAGTCAGCATAACAGATTAGTATTTATGATGGAGTTACTTGATTATCCTCAAAAACCAGATACTGGGCCAAGAGAAGAAACTGAAAGTCGGAATTAAAAGCCCCAAAAGCGAAACCCAAAGGAAAATTTGGAGTGAGAGCAGCTGGGGATTTTGCAAGGAGACCAGAGGGCAAACCTGGGAATTTGTGAGGTCTGCTTAGCCAAGCCCAATTGTGAGGACCCTTTTGAAAGCTGAGTTCTTTCTCTGCTGGTCTCTAAGGGCCGTAGCACCCCGGGCCAAAATTTTAACAGGAATAATAAGGTGTTAGGTCATTTATTTGCATTTTTCATGGATTACATAGTCATATGTTAAGGTTGTTATAAGGTTGGCTCTGTGATTAGTGGTTATCATATTGGACAATACAGTCAAACATGGATTCTTTTTTTTTTAATTTAATTACTATATGCACATGTAAAGGTATTCAAAGTGTTAAGAAAAATAAAAAGCGAACAGTAAAAGTATTTTCCCTTGCCTTCCTCTCCACCTCTTTTTTTGCTCTAAAGATATCCACTATTAAAAATTTCTTTTTCATGCATTCAGGAAAAGAAAAGTATGTGCAATACAATTTTATATGGATATGCTTTTCATAAGTTACATAAAATGATTATGCTGGGGATCCTCTTATAAATATATATTTAAATTTAAACTCTAACTTGGAGGTCTTGATGCAACACTACATTTAGCTCTACTTCCTCCTTTTTAAAGGTTGCCCACTGTTCCATTTTTGGGGAACAGAATTTGCCAGTTTTTTATTCATACACTTTTACATTATCTCCAGCTTTTTACTATTTGAGCAATACTATAATACATGTGGCAACTTACGCATGTGTGTAGGGATAATTCCTACCAGTATAACTGCCGGATCAAAGGGTAAGAATAAAGCTTCTTAAAGATGGCTCTCTAACAGTCCTGCATGATAAGTAGTGTTTCCAAGCAAAGAGGAAACACACAATTTGGGGATAGGATGGGGCATAAACAATAAAGACTAGAGAGAAAAGGAACCAGGTATAAAATGAAAATGAAAAAAAAAAAAAAAAACACCTCTGGCTGTGAGATAAGAAAGATAAATATTTGTATCAATAATTTTAAGAGTGCCCTTTAAAGTTTAATCAGTACAGTCTTCCCTGGGAATGCTTAAGGACGATTCTTTAAATGTCAATATGTTTTACTGCGTAAACATACAACTTTTAAAATACAGGCTATTGTCTTTAGTTTTATTATAAAGATATTGCAGATTTACTGCATATAATTTGGAAAATGCAAAAAGACTAGAGTAGAAAATAGTTTTTCAGTCATCATATTACTATTCAGAGACAACCAATATTGATATTTTAATCTCTATTCCTGTATCTGTATTAATATTTACACAGTTGAGATCATATCATATATACAAACTTTCCTTTGCCAATTGTTTTGATTTTAATAATTTTTTCATTATTCTTTGCCTTTTTTTTTTTTTAAAGATAATAGAAATCTAACAATGTTTTGGAATGAATTTGGATACCAGAATGACATCAACATAGAGAGACCCTTAAATTCTATTCAGTTTCAAAGAAGACAAGCCATGGGTATCCCATTCATCATACAATGTGGTGAGTGTTGAATTCCATTCTAATTACCAAATATTAAGATTTCTTAAATATGCAGGTCATTGTGTTAAGAAATGAGGGATGAGAGAGACAAAGGTGAGTAAGACATTTTGCTTCCAAGGAGGCTACAGTCTAGAAGAAAGTTGTAAAGGTGAAAATAGTCGTAGTACAGGGGAAAATAAGGTAGATGATATAAAAGAGACAAAGAATTATTTGAGAATTCAAAGAAAAGGATCGGGGAGTAGAGGCAAGACTTCTTGATGGAGTAGCATTTGTGATAGTCTTTAAAATAGTTTCAGGCTGGGCACGGTAGCTCATGCCTATAATCCCAGTACCTTGGGAGGCTGAGGTAGGTAGATTGATTGAGCCTAGGAGTTCGAGACCAGTCTACGCAACATGGCAAAACCCCGCCTCTACAAAAAATACAAAAATTAGCCAGGCATGGTGGTGCATACCTGTGGTCCCAGGTACTTGAGAGGCTGAGGTGGGAGGATCGCTTGAGCCTGGGAGATTGAGGCCATGGTGAGCTGTGATTGTGCCGTTGTACTCCACACTGGGAAACAGAGTGAGACCCTGTCTTAAAAATAAATAAATAAATAAATGAAAATAGAATTTTGATAGGCAGAGATGAAGAGTGGGAAATATGAATTAATATCAGGTGTACACTTCAGCTAAAATGTTTGTGAAAGAATAATAGCCATCTTTCTATTTTTAATATGTAACACTGTTTAACACATAGTAGGAATTTAGTAACTGACAACTGAGTGACTGAACAATGAATAAATAAGACAAACACATTAGGTTGGGTAAACATTTAGAGATTCCTGGATGTCAGGATAAGGTTTTACTTTGATAAGCAAGGAGGAGATACTGGAATTCTTTCAATAGAAGGAATAGGAGGATAATTACATTCAACACTTATTGATTTGTTTTCTACCCACTACACAAAGGGGTATGGAATTAAAGACAGTGTCTGATATCTGCAGTATCTAATAACAGTTTAGTGGAGAAAACAGACAAGCAGACAAGAAGACACTCTACAGTGTGTAAAGCTCTATAGAAGCATTTATACAGCTCTCAGGGAGCACCTCTTTAACCTTTTGCCTGGGACTATTCCAAAGAGGTCAGGGGTAATTTGTAGTTAAGGTTGTTCTGGCAGCTCAGTGAAGGAGGACTTGGTGAAACACTAGAACAGGAGACTGTTGTTGTAATCTAGGATCCAGGTGAGGAATTGTTTTAAGTGTCTGAATGAAGGTATGGCAGTGAGAGTTAAGAGAATCATACATGACAGATATTTAGAAGGTATAATTGAGGAAATTGATGACAGTATGTGACAGTCTGTCACATGCTAATAATAATGGATAACAATTACTGTGATTTTGATTTGTACCAGGCACTGTTAGAATCCAATCTCCAGTACCCAAGAGCTATACAAAATTGGGCAAATTGTTTAACTTCTTTAAGTCTCAGCTTCTTCTTTTCTGAAATGAGATTAGTATTTGTAGCTCCATGATAGAGCTTTAAGAATAATGTGAATTAATAAGTATAAAGTTTACTAAGTGCTAAGGAGGATAGTGTCTAGCAGTGTTGGCTTTTATGATGATGATGAGGAGAAGGAGGAGGATGTCATTTCATTCTCAGTAACTTTTAGATACATACTAATACAATATTAATCTCTTTTTATAGATAATGATACCGAAATATAAGAAGTTAAATAATTTGTCCAAGATCATAGAGGTGATAAGAGGTGGAGCTGTTCAAATTCTTAACCTTTGTGAATACTGACTGCCTCTGCCTTAGATGGAAGAGACAAGTGTTAACCTATGAGCTGTTAGCAGTGTGTCTAGAGGGAATTCAGGATGAAATCTAAGCACAGCCTGGAGAGAGAAGTGTGCCTTCATCCCAAAGGCAAGGAAGGACAGTAAAGGAAAATGGGTGAAGAAATCAGAAACTATGAACTGGTGAGAGGAATAAGAACAGAAGAAAGTACAGAAGAAAACATGTATATGTTTCAGCAACCTTGACATTCTTTCCTTCCTCCCTTCCTTCCTTCTTTTCCTCCCTCCCTTCTTCGTTCCCTCCTTGCCTCCTTCCTTTGGTCGGTCCTTCCTTTTTTCCCTCCTTCCTTCCTTTTACCCTTCCTTCCTTTTTCCCTTCCTTCCTTCCTTCTTGCTTTATTTTATCTTAATTTTATACTAGTTGAGACCATGATTTTCCTTCTTATGTTAACCATGTAGTTGGAGACAGAAAGTGGTGTTATCAGCAGATAGATAATAGGTCAGAGAAAATGGGAGAGTCAAGTCACTGAAATTCTTAATTTGGTTTTAGAAGAGGTGAAGTGGGATCTATTATTTATGGTAATTTTGGCTGAAAGTAGCAGAAACTAACTGGAGGGAACTGAGACAGTAATCACAATAACTTGTTGGTGGGGTCCTGAAGTAGCTTATAGAACCCTAGAATAGATGTGCCATCAAGAATAATGGTATATGAAGGATTCACTTGTCTTTGGATTGAGAGTTACTTCATACTTTTGCTATGTGCAAACTGACATCTTACTATGATAGATTCATTTCTTATTGTGATCTCTTTTCTGTGTCATTTTGTTTTGATTGTCAGATCTTTGTCTTAAATGGAGAGTCTTGCCTTCCTCTACTCATTATCAGGAGAAAGAATTTTTTGACATTTGGATTTGTGCTAATAATCCTAACCTCTTGGAAAACAGGTAGTTTTTGATTATTTTCTAACATTCTTTGTCCATTTTTAATTTCCTAAGTTCAGATGTATGAACCTTGAAAATGTCAATCTATAATATAGATTTTAGCTTAGTATCTGGTATCTCTTCAAACTCTTTCTGACCCCCTGCTACCTGTGCAAAGATTATTTCATTGGTGTGCTTTTCCATCAAATAAAAGAGATCTGGGTGTAACTATCTGAAGACGTTGGCGTGTGCAGCTCTGCATTTCCACCGGTAGGAGACCACAACCTGGTACTTAAGAGTTCTTCCTTCCAGTTCATTTTCACACAACAAATGGCCTTATTGTACAGGAATGTTACTCAGAGGGTGTCATTTAATTTTGTCTCTTCTACCCGTAAGAACAGTGCCACTTGTGATGAGTGGCTAGATAAATTTAGCTGTGTTGACAGAAAACTGATAGACCTGAAAAGCCTAAAATGCAAAAATGTTTTCTTATGTTTATAATTTCCTTAAGTCCTTGATTCTTTAAATATATGACATGATATTAACCATCTGTGTTTTATTTTCACTGAAAAGACTGTGACAAAAATATGCTTAAAGTGGCAGCAAGAGATTTAAGGGACATGTAAAGAAAAATTGATTAAAAGGGCAGTTAATTGAGATTTGGCACTTTCCTCATGGGAGCTCATTAACAGTGACGTAGATATGACCATTCCCAGGGAGGGTGAAGAAATTAATCTGATGACCGTGCTCAGTCCTTTGATTCAAAATGGTAGGATAGGCCATCTATACCTTGAAAATATGCCATGAAATAAATTATTGTTAGGCAAAACCCCTGACATATATGCCATTGGGTTTGGATAGAATCACTTAAAATAAGTGTATCAAAGTGATGACAAGCATAGTTATTTATTAGGGAATAATCTATGAGTAGAGGGACAGAGTAATGGGATGAAAAGTATCATTGTCTGTATTTACAGAAATACAGTTTTTTGTCAGTAGTTAATTGCCAATTGTCAGCAAGGATGATGTCAATGGACAGCATTTGAATGAACAATGTGTAACTAGAACTCGGACTGGAAGCATAATAACTTTCTCTTACTTTGCAATTACATTTGCTGTCTCATTCCATTTCTATAAAAGGCCTGTGAACTTTCCCCATTTTCAGAGAAGAAAATAGAGTGGCTAAGAAAGGATTAGTGACTTGCCCAGAATTCTTCATTACAGCTGAAGGTGGATGCCAAGTTGCCGATTCAAAACCTGTACTCCTCCTGCCTTACCACATTGTCTGTTGGAAGGCACCCTTTTCCGTTTCAGGAAGCCTGGTATCATTCAGATACTTTTTAGTGGACAAAATACATCTTACAAATGATAGTCTTCAGTAACCTGGACAGGGTAAAGTGGAGCCACTCTTTTTTCAAATGATTGGAGCCTGATTTTGTTTTCCACTTTAAGCACAGAGGGAGGCTATACATTTTTGACACAATACCTGAGAAATAGCTATCAGTAAGCTTCCATTACATTCATACTATGCACTTATCTGCATTGAAAACAGGGATTACCAGCAGAGTAAAAATGATGCCTATTACTTGGCTGAACCAAAAATGTCTGAATTTTGAAAAGGATGTTGAAAAATATGTATTATATTGCACATTAAACTCTAATTCATTTCCAAACATCTTTAAATGAAGACAGTTGAATAAATTGCCTTCTAATAAAATGGTTGAGGTTTCCCTCTTCAGAATAAAAACTTAATGTTGCCACAGGTTCTTTTCTGAAATAAAGTAGAAACCTATATAGATGCCACCCCACAGATGTCTTCAAATCAACACTGCAGGTTGCTGGATATATAGAAGGTGTCCCTAGGATTTGCTTATCTAGCACCTTTCTTTGAAAATAACAATAATAACAAACACCATATGTGGGTGGAATTAAGTGTTTTTTCACAGTAGTACCTGAATTTGATCGTAGTTCCTCTTTTCCGTCGGTATGGGGTGAGAAAAATATATGCCGCAGCCCTGCAAAACAGAAATGGTGGGTCTGATCTGCCTCACTTTTCCCTCCCTGTTCCAGATGGGAGAAAGTCCTCTCTCAATCTTCAGCCTCCTCCTCCCTTGCCTAGACTAACACCCCTGTATTTTCTGTGGACTTCTGTCCCTTCCTCCTCTTTTTGGGAGCTCAGTGGAACTCATCCCCTCTCCACCCCCAATCAATAATAGAAAACTCCTTGACCTAGAGTGGGCTTAAAGAACTAACCTCAGCATCTTATGGCACTACTAAATGTTCCCCACCATGCCCTGGATCAAAGCTATGCCCAGCGGGAGTTGAACTTCTTGTCTGTATCAAGCTTTGATACCAAATTGAACAAAATAATATCTCACTTTTTCAGCAGTTTGGCTGACTCAGTTTCCCAGTACATAGCCACAAAAGCAAAAATAAGGAAAAAAATGGCCTCAAACCTTCCAAACCATATGCTTTGAGGGTTATTAGTATTTTTTTTTTGTAATTATAACAAGAGATGTGCTCATCCGTAGCCTGTTTATTGTCCATTTACAAATCATTCTACGTTATTATATATTTACTAACCCACAAGTTATTAGAACAGCACATCTGTAAGGCTGGGAAGCAGAGTGGCTGCCAGAAGCAGATACCCTTACGGCAGTAGAGCACTTGGCAGGATGCTGCAGTCAGGACCAATGGGCGATTTGCGGAAGGGGCTCTATGCAGCTCAGGACCTCCGAGGCTATTGCTGAATCCTACATCACATCACGTAGTCACTGGTCTTCACAGTGATCCTGGGTCATCAAACAGATAATCCATGTGTTTCAGAGGCATAATTATTTGCTATATTTTAAAGAGGCGTATGTATTTCTCTACCAAGTTTTCAGGGGGGGGTGGGAAATGACAGTGATGAGATAAGCTCAGTGATCTAAAATAATTTTTGCAAATGGCTTCATTTCATGATAATGTAGAATAAATGAAGCATTCGCAATGTAATTGACACTTTCCCGTCCTCGTAAATATGTGCCACTGTCCACGTTTTTTATTAAACTGTTTTCCATGCAAATTGGAGATTTAAGGTCATTTGTTACCTAAAGCCATCAATACAATGCTTTTCCTTTGTATTTGAATTTTGGATATGTGACATAAAGAGTAACTTCTCCTAGAAGCACATCATCTTTTAGAGACAGTAAATAGTTTTGTATTTCCTCTTGATGTTAATCTTGTACTTGTTGATTCTGAAGTTGTCATCAGATAGAACGTCTACCTTCCATTCCCCTGGGTGCCATGAGCACAGTATCACCATCAAAAAATGAGAAAGAGAAGCAGCTTAGAGAGTCAGTCCTAAAGTATCAAAATAGACTGGCAGAACAACAGCCACAGGTGAGTTGTTATTAATTCCTCCCCAATTCTGCTGTGATTCTTGAGCTGTTGGTTTCATATGTGCAAATTGTCTAAAGCGGTTTACACAATAAAATGTGTATACTCTTTTTGCTGTCCTTTTTGAGATCTTTTAATTTTGGATCTAAGACCTGTTCTAAAGAATGAGTACAGAGGAGGGAGGAGAACTTTGTAAAAAAAATACCGTATAATGATATCTAAGCCCCTCTACACAACAATGCATGTCAGAAATAGAGACATTTATTTCCTTTCCACTCCACAGCTGCACATAGAGCCCAAGTCAGCTAGCATGTCCAAGATCATGTGGTCAAGGTGTAACAGAAGTTTGTATAACTCCAAAGGATAGACTGTTTCTGTTTCATTACCCTTTTTCCCTGAGGGAGGGTTTTAAGGTAAAGAGTTCTTTTAAAAAGCGTTAACCTATTAATTTAGAAAGTCAAAGTCATATTTAATTGTTAAGAAAATTCAATAAATAAAACATTACCATCAATCAACATAGGTAACCATGACAATTTCAAGTGTAAGAAAGTGTGGCATGTAGAAAAATTATTTTATTTTCTTGACTAATAATTAAATCTCTATAGATTTAGCACGTAAATTCATCATTTTTAATTGTGTGCCTGTCAGCTTTCTCAAATAGCACTTGTTGCATATGTCTAAATGTGTGAACACTTCTATAGATGTCAGGAAATAAAATGCTTATTAAAATAGAAAATTCAATGATGAAGTGGGAGCTAAGCTCCCCAGCCTTAGCAGCTTATAGTGTTTTCCTGGGCTCATGGAGGATTACTCTTTTACCTCACTTAGCTTGCTAGCGTTCTGCAGTGCAAGTTGGATACCACCTGAGATTACAACCAAAAAAACCCGAGCCTTCCTTTCTACCCTGGAGTCTTAGGGTTTCTCTTGGAAAGATATCGAGTCACTTTGGAAACACATTCTCCTAAGCACTCCCCACCTCTAAAACGTGGTTCAACTTTCTACAGTTTTTAAGGGTTTGATAACATAAGTCAGCAACAAAGGTTTCACAAATTTTAGTAAATAATTAAGTACATTCAGATCATTTTGTTATGAAATATTTCAATTTTGTTTCTTATTTACCACACTTTGCAGCTTTGTGAAGGCATTCAGCACATTCTGAATTGATTGCATCTTTATTTGCATTTCTGGACATTGTTTATCTTTTCTGTAGCGATCATAGCCAACCCCTGTGTAGTAATAATGCCGATCACCAAGACTTAATTAGCTTGTTTGTTTAGTATTGGTTGTTGCATTCATCACCGAGGCAGAGAATTTGATGGCAGCTGATGGAATAGCAGATTTGAGCCAACAGTTTTCCTTATTCTTTTTTCTTGGTAGTTGATTTTTTAAATAGGATTTAAACCAAGCTTACAGATTTTGTTTGTTTCAAATGTAAACAAAGAAATTTAGCAGTACTTATATAGAAATTTACTGCCAGTACTTCAAAGGACGTAAGAATCCTCTACATCCTTTTTTTCCCTTTTGCAAAAGGAAAATTTCACAAAATCCTTTTTTTATTTTGAAAAGATTTCTAATATCTTTTACATACTTTCTAGTTCTCGGGGCCCCTACCTGACCCTGCTTTTGTGGTAATCAAGGAAGGCTTTGGGTTAAGGTTCACTGAACCAAAGGCAATCAGTTAATTTTGAGGTGATTATTGAGCACATATTTGCCCTCAGGTCTGTCGCAGGCTGAGTATTATGGGGAATACAGAGTGTCTGTAACCAAAATGTAAGTTCCATGAGAGCAGGGATAGTCTTGGTTTTACTTACTGTGAATCTGTATTAACCAAAATAGTGCCTGGCATATAGTGGGTACTCAATAGATAGCTGAATCAACAAATAAAACATGTCCTCAGATATTACACAGTCTTTTTGTGGACCAAGTCTGACAGCTATTTAAAAATGAGCAACCACCATAAAGTAGTATTAATTCAAATGAGTTTTCTTACTGTAACTGAAATGGCAATAGAAGTTTACTACAGAAGACAGTGATGGCAGCTTCAATCAAAGAAAGTTATATAAGGTCGGGTGCAGTGGCTCACGCCTCTAATTCCAGCACTTTGGGAGGCTGAGGCGGGCAGATCACTTGAGCTCAGGAGTTTGAGACCAGCCTGGCAAACATTGTGAAACATCGTCTCTACAGAAAATACAAAAAAATTAGCTGGGCGTGGTGGCTCACTCCTGTAATCCCAGCTACTTGGGAGGCTGAGGTGAGAGAATCCTTTGAACTTGGGAGGTAGAGGTTGCAGTGAGCCCGTGCTACTGCACTCCAGCCTGGAGGAAAGAGTGCGACTCTGTCTCAGGAAAAAAAAATAAAATAAAGAAATAAAATTGTATAGGGGAACTGACACTTGTGTCTTGTAGTCTATTTAGGATAAGTAGAGGGAAAAGGATAAGGCATTTCAGGTAAGAAAAACAACCTAAAGGATTACTTGGAGATGATCACTGATTTGTTCCTTCATGGAACCAGTCACTTAAATTACATGCTAAGCTTACATATTTTAAAAATTAAACTCAGTATTTGTGTGGTATCTGTCTTTTAAAAATGGTGTGACTTGTTATAATGATGCAACTCCCATATAATTAATAGATGGTAATTATTGAATAGAAGGCCTCTGAAAGATGACCTCGATTCCCCCTTTCACAAAAATAATCCATGAAAGTGTTCAAAACTATGTTTTGGTGATATTTATCTGATGCCAAAAATAAGACTCAAAACCCTCCAGTGTTCAGTATAAATTTCTTGTTCTCCTGTCTTCTAAAACCTGTTAGAAGAAGTTTTGGAATGTGATATAAGCAAGGATGGGAAAGCCAGAAAAGCAGGGCATTGTTGGCTTTATTCAGGTTCAGTGTAGACACTCTTCAGGTGTAGGCTAGACACCACTGGAAAATCAAGAACTGGCTAGTTTATTACCATGATTCACTGTGTGTCTGCTGTTGGTGTCCGTTTGCCTATTCTCTCAGTATCGCAAAATCGTACAACATATGCCATGTAATTGTTATTTGCCCACCTCTTGTTTTCTCTTCCTCCCTCCCACTCCCGGTGACCACTTATCCATTGACCAGACCTGGGTACTGAATATAAAAGTGACCTAAACCTGTATACCCTATCTCTTAACTCTCTTCCGTTTCAGCTTTAATGGTAGATCTGGAAAATGAAGGGCTGACTAGGTAAATCAGAGATCTTTCTGGAGCTTAGGTTCTGTGGTTATCTAATGATTAGATGGTAAGAGGGGTATCCTAACCATTAGATGTTGTCCCGTGGGAGAAAATGAAGTAGCTAGGTCTAAAGGTATCGTTTCCACATGGTGGCTTACTTAATTCCTACAACATTCCAGCTAGCGATACCTATTTTAACAAAGAGAAAAGTGAAATCCAGAAAAGTTAAATAATTTTAAATCACATAGCTTTAAATGGTGAAGTTGGAATTTTATTTCCTTTTTGCCTAATTCCAGCACTGTTTTTCTCCCAGTCTCATGGGAAAAATACAGACAAAAAGGACATAAGAACATTTACAGTAGCAGCAAACTTATATACGGTATTGCAAATTATATTTGTTGAGGGAAATACCTAAGTTCAGTAAACTAAATGGGAGAGCTCAAATTCAAGATCTGTCACCTGTGGTGCATGTTATAGAGTAAAGGGGTTGTCCTCCATGTAATTGATAAGCTATGTGAACAAGCTAAGATCCTCATTATAAATTGTGCTTCTGAATACAGTCCATCCCCATCTTTATCCTTCTGAATAGATGAATGAGTAATCGGTTTCTAACTCCACTTTCAGCTTCATTCCTCGTTACCTGCTGTTTTCTATACTGAGTGGCAAGTGCCACCTGCTGGCCAGATGATGAAAGTTTTATTTCCATTGTTTCACTTGACTGCTCAGTTGTAATTGTCATATTAGCTGGATAATTGTTATTTTTCGGTAAACCTAGGAAATAATTTAAAAACTGTAATGTTATAAAATCAATTTCTCTGTATTTCAGGGCCTCCTGATTCTCAATTTGCCTTTTTGTCAATTTTTAACTTAAAATTTCTCTTCCACCTTCTATTGTGTAACAAGGGCGATCGTGTCATTATCATGCACACAGAATCTAGTTTTACTTACACTTTATTCAGTGTTTTATGGTACCATGTGAAATCCACTTAATACTCTCAATCATTAAAAGACAGATCATAGTTTTTCCCGTGATTTAAGCTACCCTATATTTACCCCTTTATACCTAAGTAATGTTAATGACTAGTGTATTTGCATAATCACTATATTCATGCAATATGTGATGAATTGCTTATGTGTCCCCTAGGTCTTTCTGAACTAATCTTTTCTGTTTACTATAAATTTCTTGGCCTACAGTCCAGGCTATGTATAATCTGACACTAGTTGCCTTTCTATTAATATAATAGCCTTAGTTTCTTCCACTCTGTATGGTGCTGCTGCTGAGCTTCTCCATGTTCCTTATGAGTGTTCACTCCTATGCTGCTCTGCAGGCCTTTGTATCTGCACTCTTGTCTGGAGCAGCCTCTGGTTCTTCTCCAGTCCTTCAAAATCCAAAACTATTGCCAATTCCTGTATGAATTCTTACATTTACCTACTTGGAAAAGTATCTCCTTCCTTCCAGTTCCCTTTGTCCCATGTGGTCTTTCTTACTGTTTTACTTTCTACCTGGTATTATAGTTACTTTGTGTCTAATGTTATAGTTAATTATGTATCTTATCTGTCTCCCAATCAGACTATCTGCTTTTTGAAAGAAAGGACTATTTTTTATTCATCTTTGCATTCCCAACAGTACTTAGGTCTGCAGCTTTCACGTAATAGGTATTTAGCAAACCGTGAATGAAGGATGGAAGGAATAATTTGATTTATGTAGAATTCCTGAAAGATGAATATTTTATATTTGATTGGCTTGGTTGACTCTACATAGGTTAGACTTACCAACTTCTGCATATATTACCGCAGACCAAATTTTCTTACACCTGATGACAATAAACTGTTGTATTTGGATTGGAGTACAGAGACTGCATTTGGATTTCATTTGTCATGTTCATAGTCATCCAATCAAATAAATAGCCTTTATAAGACTTCATGCCTGATGAGAAGGAACTCCAGCAATAGAATTCCGTTCTTTTTCAGTGCTCATGTGGACACACATACTACTCAGAAATGAAATAGTATAATCTGGCAATTCCCACATTGGTTGTTTTAGCAGTAAATGTAGAGCAAAGAAGGCTTGCTGAACTTTTAGCTGTGTTTTTCAAATTGAATGGCATATCTGAGTACGACTTTGTAATGAAGAATGTGGATGCATTTTTCCATGTAGAATTTAATCTTTTTAATGTGTCATTATTGTATAGGCTGCTGAGGTTTCAAATCTGTATAACTATAGTGACAGATGCCATAGAAAATACATTTATTTATTCTTCAAGAGTGCTTTTCAGTCTCCTTATATAAACTGTCATGATCCAAAATTTGTGGCACCTAAAGGCCCTTGTCTAATAAGTGGCTATTCTAGTTATTGTAGATGAAATATTTTCCTTTATTGCTCTTACTGCAAATATCTCATTTCTCTATGGTGATGTATTGCTTTTCGAAGAGAGAGAATGCATAATATATTCACACTTTTGGGTCCTATGCCCTGTGTTCATGGCTTACGAAATGAGACATTAAACAAATCGCTTATGATTAACTAGAGTACAAGTCCCTTGAAGGCAGGTATCATGTATTGCTTTCTTCTGTGTACCTCCTACCACCACACCTGGTGCAATGTTGGCCACCGTGGGCGTCTAACAGGAGTTCAACTCCTTAACTTGCACTGATTGTCCAAATTATTTTCTTACTCGTCCTTTCTTGAGAAGCTGATGTGATGGAACAGCATTTGTAGTTTACTGAACTGACCCAGGCAGCACTGATGATTAATGGGCATCAGAAGAGCCTGGCTTTGTGGCACAGTGTGGTGCCGGGAACTCAGGACATTCTCAGCTCCTGGCTTCATAAGTATCTTTATTTTGCCATGGGGTTGACACTGAGGAATACCATCCATTGTTGTCTACTCCTGAGTTTCACAGAAGTGACCAAATGCTGTTTTCCAAGGCCAAGAGAAGTTTGAGCCCAGAGGGAACACATTCTTCCTCCAAGAAGGACACCAGTAGCTTAGACAGTGGCAGGCAGTCTTGCCTCATTACATCCCTCTCTTTGCATGCTAGTCAGTCATTCCTGTTCACATCAGCAGAAATGGAGAGAGGAGTAGAGGTTCAGATGTGTTGCCTGAAATGATTTTCACTGCAGGGAATACTAATTTGGGTTTTAATCCAAATACACCTATTTGATTTCTACCCTACAAAAACTCCTTAAGCATCTGAACTCTATGCACAGCCAGTCCCCAGTTAGTGTGCATGTTAATCGGGGACTATCAGAGGCTGCCTGGTGTCCTGGGTACACCTCAGGGCCTGTTCCCTGACTCTGCTTGCAGTAAGAGACAAGTCTTTGGCTTCCTTCCACAGCAGCCTGCTCACTGCTCCCCTCTCAAGGAAATCTGTGCCTCTGCGCTTGTATCCCTGGGCACCAACCCGCCTGAGTCCTCCTCTCTGAGTTTGAATCTGTTTTTCAACTTGTTCGATCCAATTTCCTTCTTACTTAGGACCTAAATTTATATTTTGAATTCAGTTTGGGGAACTGTGTTTCATGACTGTTGTTCCGATTTTGAACTTAAATCTTGTATCTTGTACCCCTGATTCAACCTCAGTCAACCCTTGCCCCCGACCATATTTGTGATCTGAATCTGCTCCCTTCCTCTGTCTAAATTTCTAGAGGCTTGAGTAAAATTCATACTTCATCTTAATTGGGGTCTGTTTTTCACCTTGTACTTTACCAGCATGTGATTTCACCTCTCTACTTCAGTTAGTGTTCCCCCACCAAGTCCGGCATTCTAACCAGGTCACAAGGTCTCCTGGCACATCAGGGTTTGCATGCAGTCCTAAAGAACTGACATTAGTCCGTGAATTTTGCTTCACAATGGTCTAGAATAACCTTTCCTCTTCCTGGTGGGACCCCAAGAAGGTCTTGTAGGCACTAGCCAAGACCACTAGGAATAATTTCTGGTGTTTGAAAATAAGGAAGTATTACTTAAAATGCTTCTGAACAGGAGCAGATCTAGGTTGTTTCTATTTTGTTTTGTTTGAGCCTGAGGTTCATACAATTTTGGGGATCCTTTTAAAGTAGAAAATACCAAATTATAAATGTGAAGTTAGGACAGCGCCATAGAAGAGGCTTGTGTAAGGGGAGGGGCGTTGCCGCTTACGCTACATGTACTTCACGGTTCACCCACTATTTGTTTTTGCATGTATTATACCATGTGGTCACCGCAGAATATTTTGTAATAAAGGATAATTACATATTTTTCATATTTCCAATTCCCTTCTCTCCAGTCTCTCCCTGAGATTTCCATAATTATGTATACTTTTGGTGAATTTCAAAACTACTTAATTCCTATAACTGTACATATTACAGAGAGGAAGAAGCCTAATGAGAAGGATGAAAGGAGGGGCGAAATGGTAGTTACACTTAGAATGTGCCTCTATTAGTGCTCTGAGTGCACTAACATTTAATCCTGATTACAGTACTACTATTATTATGATTCCTGTTTTGTGGATGAGGAAACCGAGTCAGAGAGAAATAACCTGCCAAAGATGGAGTTAGGAAACTGCAGAACCATGATTTCAGCAATGCAGACTGGCTGTAGACCCCTCATTCTGTTACTGAACTGTATTGCCCCTCTGGCCAGCGTGATGTAGGAATAGGGGTGCATCTGAAAGATAGGATTGATTCTTAGTTCAAAGCTGTTCAAATGACTGCTTTTCTGCTTTCAGTTTGGCTCAGTTGCTCTTCTGTGTAAGAGAAATTGCGACATTAACTGCTAATAGTAATCATAATTTCTTTTTCTGAGTAGCTCTGCCTATAGCAGGCAGATTTGGAAGGCAAAGTGACTTTGGAAAGCTTTATAGAAGGAGGAATGCTTAGGAGCTCTTTGAAGAAGGAGGTACAAGCAGCAGGATGTAGTGGACAGCTGTGGCCTGGCGTTCGGATCCCTGCTTTCAAGTCCCAGCTCTGTTGTTCATTAGCTGAGTGACCTCAGGCCTGTCTGGTGTCTGTAGTCCTTGACCTGAGTATCCCCAGCCTGGGGAAAAGAGGAAGAAGAAGACTGCATTTTCAGGAATCATGCCTATAGGTCATTTCTAGAGAAGTTTCTCTGAACATTTAGGGCTCAGGAAACCAGGAGGAGGAGGCACAGTGTTCTCTCCTGAGTGTGGAGCCAGCGTTGCTTCACTGCAGCTGGGCATTCATTTGCTATTGGTGATTATTCCTCTCTCCCTTTGGGAGAGGAATAGGGAGAGGACACAGGCAAGTGGTTCCTGCTTTAACAAATAAAAAAGGCGGGGGTGGGGAATTAAGCTAGATGTTCACAAAGACCCATTCAAATTTTAGAACCCGTGAATATTAGTTGCCAATCTTTTATCACAAGCAGTTATGTTTCAAATATCTGTATTTACTAATACTATTTTGAATATAAGCATGATATTTCTGAAGCAGAACAAATTGTTATGATACAAGTAATCATGCTAATTACCCTTTGCTCCAGTTTTTACCCCTGGAGCAATGGATCGGGTGAGAGTCAGATCAGATGATATCCTACAGTTTGTATTCTAGGCAGAGAACTCCTAAGAAAATGTATCTGGACATTTCTATAGGAGAGTAGCAACCACCCTTTCCACACTCTTGCTCTTTGGGAAGGACCCTGGGTTGTAACTCTTACCCTTTGGAATATAAACAGATCTCTGGGGGTAGGGAAAGAGGAGACTAGTTTCTTCAGCTTGACAACTCTGGTCTTGTCTCTGTGGTCCCAGATTTTATTCCTCCCTTAAAGTGTAAACAGATACCTCCAGAGAGGTAAATGTCTCTGGAGGCAAATCTCTTTAGATGCCTTCTCCACTAATAATCAGTTGCAGATCAAATTCTAAGATTTGCTTTTTTAGTCCAGGTCCCAAGTGAAGTAAATTTAATCAGAAAATCCTAACTATGTAGAAACATAAAAATATTTTCTCTATAGTCCCACAGACAATTGATAGAAAATTAGAAAGGAGCATTCTTTACTTTCCAGGGCTGTGACTCTACAATTATGGGGCTTTCTGGTAGAGAGCAGTGTCACAATTTTATAGAAATACTCGCTCCTGAGATCTACACCAGACAGACTAAACAAGAATCTCTGAGTCTGGTGCTTTGGAATCTGCATTTCTGCCAGCTTCCCAAATGATTCTATGCATCACCGCTATTCAATTCTTTATTCCTAGTTTAAGGATTCTTCAGTTTTTCTACTTGCAGAGATAGTTTATCTCATGCAGCTCTCACTGATTCTGTCTGTGATTTGCAGGACTTTCTGAACTCATAAAGAAATGTAATAGTCTTGCTGGCAGAAGTTATAAGTGTCATTTAAAAAATGAATACTGATATTTTCAGCTTTCTAGGGTAATGATTCTTCTTTGAAATCTGAAAAGATGATGATGATAAAAATGATGCTATCATTGGTAAACTCATTAAGTAACTCAGATTTTGAAGTAAATTAACTGTTATTCAGATTTCTATTTTACAAAAACGCAATCAAAGATGGAAGACTGTATTCCTCAAAAAAGTACATATGTGATTTTTTTAAAATGTATTTTTAAAACTATAGGCCAACCCCAAAAGTTACGCTGAAAATCTTCATCTATTAGTGGAAATGTATCTATTAATGGAAATCTCTATCTCTAATTAGAAGGAAAACTTTTAGGGGAACTATTTACATTTTTCATTTAGGTCAGCTTCATTTAGTACACTTAACATGTAAATTTAGTGCACTAATTATGTGTAAATTGCTCTTTCCACAGAGGATGCTTCAATAGATAAAATAAAGTATCCTACTTTTTGTCTTAATGCTTTAGAAAACTTTCCCCTAATCTGGTGGGTTTTATTTATTATTTATTATTTTTTATTTTATTTTTTTTGAGATGGAATTTTGCTCCTGTTGCCCCGGCTGGAGTGAAATGGCATGATTGTGGCTCACAGCAACCTCCACCTCCTGGGTTCAAGTGATTCTCCTGCTTCAGCCTCCCGAGTAGCTGGGATCACAAACAGGTGCTACCATGTCCAGCTAATTTTGTATTTTTAGTAGAGATGGGGTTTCTCCATGTTGTTCAGGCTGGTCTCAAACTCCCAACCTCAGGTGATCCGCTCACCTTGGCGTCCCAAAGTACTGGGATTGCAGGTGTGAGCCACCACGCCCGGCCCTAATCTTGTGTTCTACATTTTGCTTTGACCTTTTCACTTCAATTCCATTGGATTATTTAAGTATGCAAGTATTTCCTCTGTATCTATTATGATCAATGATAAGTACTTAGCATTGTGCTAAGTTCATTGGGCCTTATAACAGAAAGGCCATTACCAACCTCAGCAAGATAAGTTTCAGAGGGAAAGCCAGGTGGGATGAGGGGAAATGGCGAATGGGAAGTAAAGACATGGCAGCCATGGGTATTAAGCTGTGTCAGGAAGTTTTGTACTAAAGAATCAAAGAAACATGGGGTTACATCTAGAGCATTATGTAGGGTTGAAGTAAATTCATGGTTAGGTAAAATCGATTGAACCTGGGAGGCAAAAGTTGTATTAAGTGGAGTTGGCGCCACTGCACTCCAGCCTAGGCGACAGAGAGAGATTAGACAATGTTTCTGGACTAAGAGAAAAAAAACGGTAAAATTGGAGAAATATAGCACACAGGTGTCGTGGGACCTTTTTCATGTAGAGAGTCCAGCAAGGAGAGGAAGGAAGGATTACTAAGACCCAGCTGCGGAGTTTAAGTTAGGGCGGGAGGAGGGACCTATTTTCCTCTGAGATTGTGGACAAGAAGTTAAGGGTGTACACACGCACACACCTAAAAACCTCAAATTTTTTTTCTACTATCTAAAGAGGAGGCAGGGTCATCTGAGTGAAAGACGCAGGTTTGATGTGGAGGGTACAGTAAAGATTTGGAACAATCTTTGTGGAGATGGATATAGAAATTAGTTAGGGAAAAGTGAAAAGATCGTCCAGAAGAGTATGAGAACCAGACATATTTCCTGTAGTGTGGATTCAGTGGTTATATATAGTTTAAGCATCGCTGTTCTGAAATTGGAAATTCAAAATAATCCAAAATTTAAAATTTTTTGAGTGCGACATGACGCTGCAAGAGGAAAATTCATCTGGTTTTAGGTGACAGGTTGCAGCCAAAACACAGTCAAAACGTTGTTTCATGCACAAAAGTATTTAAAATATTGTATAAAATTACCTTAAGACTATGTGTATAAGGTGTATATGAAACATAAATGGTTTCCATGTTCAGACTTGGGTTCTCAAGATAAATAATTATTTATGTGCAAATATTCCAAAATTCAAAAAGAATCCCAAATCTGATTCCCATACTGACTGTCCTGGGAATCACTTCTGTTCCCAGGCATTTTGGATAGGAGATATTCAATTTGCACAAATTTTAGCACCTGGAATTTCTGCAGAGATGGAAAATGATGTGATTGATCCAAGACTGAGGATTATTAGGATAGCATGGTAGAGCATAGCTGATGTGATGGACTATTTTTCTCAGGCAGGATTGGGAATGGAAGGGAAGTCAAGAGGGGTATAATAAATTCAGAGAAAGGACAACTATGGGAAAGGAAGTTTTTGTGTATATGAAGAGCATTGATAATAATCCTGAAAGAATTAGAAGAACTATAAATTATAAAGAAGAGAAAAGCATTTCAGAGGTAGATAATTTTTAAGAGATGAAAAGACTGAACTTGAGCTACCCCTGGAGTTCCAAAGTGAAAGTAGCATGTGATAGAATTAAGGAAGAAGATGAGCAGAATCCAGATGGGTGGGAGGAACAGACCTGATGTTCTTAAGGTTATGGTGCACTTTACTAAAGATACAGTTAAAACGTAACCCATTCATTGACTATGGTAAAACCTTCTAGGTATAGATCTAATGGAGAAAGGGTGTTCAGTGCTGCTGTCTTTGAGCTCTTCCTCTGTCTCCTGCTGTGCTCTTCTAATTATGAGTAAATTTTTGCCTTCATCCTGTTACTAGAGGTGGTTACTGTCTCTGTTCTTACTTCTGTATTACCTTAAAATGTTTTATTTGGGGCTGGGCACAGTGGCTCACACCTGTAATCCTAGAACTTGGGGAGGCCAAGGAGGGCAGATCACTTGAGGTCAAAAGTTGAAAACCAGCCTGGCCAACATTGTGAAACCCCCTCTCTGCTAAAAATACAAAAAAACTAGCTGGGCGTGATGGCAGGCGCCTGTAATCCCAGCTACCCGGGAGGCTGAGGCAGGAGAATCGCTTGATTCCGGGAGGCAGAGGTTGCAGTGAGCAGAGATTGCGCCGCTACACTCCAGCTTGGGTGACAGAGTGAGATTTCATCTCAAAAAAGCAGACATACAAAAAAGTTTTAATTGACCATAATTATTAATGTTTTTCTGCTCAAAATGTAGTTGAGACGTCTTTGCTATGTTTTTCTATAATATCTCAAGTTCTTTGGTAGAAGCAACTCTGAAGTTAAAATGAAAGAGCATAATTTATAGAAGTTATAAAATTTTTATTTACTTAAAATTCCGTTTAGTGATATGATTAGTAGTTCAGGATAAAATCCATTACAATAAAACTATGTAGCACAAAATAATTATCTTCAAGCTAGCACCTAAAATATTACAAATCCAAATAATTTAACAGAATCACACCTTGTGAAATCCATTTTGCTATATCAGGAGCAATACTCATCCCAGAGTGTTACAAACACTGGAAGGGAGTATACACTGCAATTTAATATAAAGCATCTGAATGGTGTGATAAGTTCCAACAAGTAGTGGAGAAGTAACCATATTTTGAATGTAGAGTAGACTTGTGGCACTGTTTTGGCTGCGAAAGAGATGACCAGTAGGCTCTGGAAGCATCTATTTGTCCTGCTAATTATCAATATTTTGTTGAGAACCTATAATACTCAAAATCTTGTACGAGGTACTACAGGTAAAACAAATGATTCGGAGTTTACAGTCTATTGAGAGAGACACACGTGCCAACATATAACTATTAGACAGTGTGATACATACAATGATAAAGGTAGGTAAAGTGTTATAGGGAACTTTTGGTATAAATATGGCTATATAGACTTAGCATTTCCCCATTCTTTTTCTGAAAGTCTTCTAAGAGCAACACAGAAAATGGAAGACAAAAATGTAAACTGAAATTTTAGTCAAACTAGGAAACTGTCTTAGTCTATTTTGTGATACTATATCAGAATACCAAAAATTGGGTAATTTATAAAGAAAAGAAATTTATTTCTCACAGTTCTAAGGGCTGGGGAGTTCAATATCAAGGTGCCAGCATCTTGTCAGGGCCTTCCTGCTGTGTAATCCCATGGCAGAATGCAAGAGAACTAATGAGGGCAAGAGAAAGAGATTGAACCTCGAGCCTCAAACCCTGTAATAATTAGCATTAATTCATTCATGAGGATGGAATCATCATAACCTAAACTCCTCCCTTTAGGCTCAACCTTCCAACGCATTATTTTTTTTGTAGAGTTCAGAAGAAGAGAAGCTTTCCTTGTGAAAAATAACTTGCCTAGAATTTTGCCCTCCACTTACCCTTTCTGTAGAAAACTCTGGTAAAGAGCTGGACCTGGAAAAACTAACTTTTGTAATGATATGTTTTAAAAAAACAAAGTAGTATAGCATCTAAACAGATACACTAAAAAAAAAAAAAAAAAAAGATTCCAGTACAATTTCAATAAGAAACCATATAATAATATAACATATAAATAAATGCCATAAGAAAAATGCTGAAGAATTCTAGCAAAATAAAATGACAAAAAAGAAGCAACTATAGCCATTCCTGATAAAATTTTCGGGAAAGCAGGAATAGAAGAAAATTCTCTCAATTGATAAAGGGCATCTACAAAGCACTTGCAGCTAAAATCATGCTCATTAGTGAAAGAATCAATGTTCTCCCACTAAGGTCAGAAATGAGGCAAGGGAGTTTCCCTCCACCCCTCCAGTTCCACGTTGTACAGGAGGTTCTAGATGGTGTGAAAAGAGAGAAAAAGAAATAAAAGACACTCAGATTGCAGAAGAAGAGGTAAAAGTTTTTTTTTTTTTTCTTTTAAGATTTGGTAGTTTATGTAGAAAATCAGACAATATTTACAGACAGTTACTAGAACTACTAAAATGAACTTTAGCAAGGTTGCAGGATACAAAATCAATATATGAAAATCAACTATTTATATATATTAGCAGCAAACAATTGGAAATTGAAATTGAAAAATATCATTTCCAGTAGCATTAAAATATACGAAATACTTAGAGATAAATTTAACAAAAGATGTATAAGACCTGTACACTGAAAGTTATAAAACACTACTGAAAACATTAAATAAAACACATAAATAGAGACAGAGTCTATGTTATGAGCTCAAAGAGTCAACATTGCCAAGATGTCTATTCTCCCAAGTTGGCCTCAATTAAAATTCAAACAAGTATTTTGATAGAAATTAAAAACTGATTCTAAAATTTATATGGAGTGCAAAGAATTTAGAATAATTAAAATAACTTTAAAAAAGAACAGTGGGAGGACTCATACTACTTAATTTTAATACTGGTAATAAAACTCTATTGGTGTAAAAAGAGACAAAGATAGCAGTGAAATAGAATAGAAAGTTTAGAAATAGACCCACACATACATGCCAGCCAATTTTTAACTAAGGGATCGCAACATTTCAGTGAGAGAAGAAGAATCTTTTCAACAAATGGAACCAAAACATTTGGATAGCCATGTATTCCCCCCAAATAATAATTGATTATTTTGAATCAATTGATTCTTACTTTATGTCATATATAACATTAATTTGAAATGGATCATAGGGCTAAATGTAAAGATAATCCTCTAGAAGAAAATATAGGAAGAAATTTTAGAGACCTGGTGTTTGGCATATTTCTAAAATGTGACACAAAAAGCATGAACTATCAAATGAAAAAGGTAAAACTTGTACCTTATCAAAATTAATGACTTTTGCTCTTCAAAATACATTGTTAAGAAATTGAAAACTCAAGCCACACACTGGGAGAAAATATTTGCAAAACAATATGACAGTGGATTTGTATTTGGAGTATGGAGAAAACTTTTAAAACTCGGCCAGGTGCGGTGGCTCATGCCTGTAATCCTGATACTTTGGGAGGCTAAGGTGGGCGGATCCCCTGAGATCGGGAATTTGAGACTAGCCTGACTAACATGGAGAAACCACATCTCTACTAAAAATATGACATTAGCCGGGGGTGGTGGCAGATGCCTGTAATGCCAGCTACTCGGGAGGCTGAGGCAGGAGAATCGCTTGAACCTGGGAGGCAGAGGTTATGGTGAGCCAAGATCGCACCATTGCATTCCAGCCTCGGCAACAAGAATGAAACTTTATCTCAAAAAACAAAAACAAAAACAAAAAAACCCCAGTAATAAGACAATCCAATTAAAAAATAGACACATTTGAGCAGGTACTTCACCAAACGAGACATGCAGATAGCCAATAAACATGGAAAGTGTCAATTTCATTAATCATTAAGGAAACTGCAAATTAAAACCACAATGAGATACCACTGTACACTTACTACAATGGATAAAGTTAAAATGATTGATTACACTATGTTGACTTAGGATATAGAGCAACGATTGAAAATGTAAAATGGTAAAATGACTTCGGAAAACAGTTTGGCAGGGTTTTTTGTTTGTTGGTTTTGGTCTTTGTTTTTTGAGACAGGGTCTCTCTGTTGCCCAGGCTGGAATGCAATGGCGCAGTCATAGCTCACAGCGGCTTCAAACTCCTGGCCTCAAGGGATCTTCCTGCCTTGGCCTCTCAAAGGATTGGGATTAAAGGAGTAAGCCTAGTTTGGCAGTTTAAAAGTTAAAAATATACCTATCATGTGACCCAGATATTCTAGGTACTAGTCAAGAGAAATGTAAGCATATGTCCTCTTCAAAACTTGTACTTGTGTGCTTATAGTAAGTAGCTTTGTTGTAATTGCCAAAACCTAGAAGCCATCCAAATGACCATCAAGAGGTGAAAGGACAAATTATGGCATGTCCATTCAGTGGAAAACTAAGTAATAGGAAGTAATGCACTCTTGATTCACACAGCAATATGTATAAGTTTTTTTTTTTTTTGAGATGGAGTTTTGCTCTTGTTGCCCAGGCTGGACTGCAATGGCATGATCTCAGCTCACCGCAATCTCCGCCTTCTGGATTCAAGCGATTGTCTTGCCTCAGCCTCCTGAGTAGCTGGGATTACAAGCATGCCCAGCTAATTTTGTATATTTAGTAGAGATGGGGTTTCACCATGTTGGTCAGGCTGGTCTTGAACTCCCGACCTCAGGTTATCTTCCCACCTCAGCCTCCCAAAGTGCTGGGATTATAGGCGTGAGCCATTGCACTGGTCTAGGGATGAGTTTTTAAATAATTCTTCTAAGTGAGAGAAGCCAAAGACAAAAAGATCGCATACTATGTGATTTCACTTAATATAAAACTCCAGAAGATGCAGCTAATTGACAGCAAGAGAAAGCAGATCAGTGATTGCTCAGGGATGGGACAGGGTTGGGAGAGGTGGTGGGGAGACAAGGAAACTTTTGGAGATAATCAGTATGTTAATTATCTTGATTATTACACATATACAAAAATCTATTAAATTACATACTGGAATTTTGTGCTGCTGTTTGTCAACTGTATCTCACCAAAGCTGTAAATTAGAAAAAAGAAAAAGAAAAAGCCGGGCGCGGTGGCTCAAGCCTGTAATCCCAGCACTTTGGGAGGCCGAGGCGGGTGGATCACAAGGTCAAGAGATTGAGACCATCCTGGTCAACATGGTGAAAACCCGTCTCTACTAAAAATACAAAAAATTAGCTGGGCATGGTGGTGTGTGCCTGTAATCCCAGCTACTCAGGAGGCTGAGGCAGGAGAATTGCTTGAACCCAGGAGGCGGAGGTTGCAGTGAGCCAAGATCGCGCCATTGCACTCCAGCCTGGGTAACAAGAGCGAAACTCCGTCTCAAAAAAAAAAAAAAAAAAGAAAAATGCACATCAGAAGGCAATTAAACATACGCATTTATACATACATTTTAAAAAACTCAATGAAAAAAGTCATTTTTATGAAAGAAGACTCTAATCCATAAATACAAACATTTATGAAGAGATGCTGAGATGCTGTAGGATACAATGAAATAAAACATAATTTACAGAACTTAATAAAAAAGAAACAATAAATGAAATCATACAGTCGGAAAGAACACAAGACAAATGATCATTTTGGTAAGCATAGTGGGGATATAGAATAAAGGTCACAAACTATTACTCAGGCGCCAAATCCTGTCCACTACCTGTTCGTTTATGGTCCAGAAGCTGAAATTACGTTTTTAGATAATAAAGAGAGAAAGAGAGAGAGGAAAGAGAGAGACGAATACACAACAGAGACTGTATGTGACCTGCCAAACTATTTGTTATCTAGCCTTTTACAGAAAAAGCTTGCTGACCCCTGGCATAGAGGATAAAAGTAAAAAGCAAATAAAAAGAAGAGAGATTACAAAAGAATTGCTTGCAATTAATTACACAGAAAATGCTAATGAGAGAAGTAGGAAAGGGAGACACAATATTTGCACAATTTGAATACTCAGAGAAAACAGAATAATGATTTTTAAAGATAGAAATCAGGCACACTTTTCAGGAAAACAATAAAACGTAAAGCTACATGATTGAAATGGTATACTACACAATAGGCAAAAACTGCCCCTGGAATAGTCAATAGTAAGACATATTATAATAAAATTACTTGACTGTAAAAAGAAAATATAGATTCCTTTGACCAACAGGTGTAAACATCAAGTCACCTATAGGGACAAAACAGTTCACTTTGGCTTCAAACTTCTCTACAAAAAAATCAGCTTCAGGTGATGAAATAAAAACTATAAGATCCTCAAGGAAAGGAAGTGTAAACTAAAACTTTTATATTCACCAGACGACTCTTCACAGAAAAAGCCTACAGGTAAATAGTTTTAAAAATAGGAAACAACTCAAGAAATGTTCATGGTCTCTTTTTGAGGAAACTACTAGGAATCAAATTTCAAACAGCAAGAGATGTCTAAAAATTTTACAGCAAAGGACTGGATGTAAGCATTGACTGTATTTAATTAAAGCAAAAAGCCTAAAACTTATGTGACATTAGACACCAAACTGAATGTAAATACCCTGGCAATGTGAAAATAATTCAGCTAACATAAAGGAAGGTCAAAGGTGATAGAAGGAAAAAGGTAGTTTAATGTTTGCCCCAACTGTTAAAGGAGACCAAAAGATGTCATTTATTTGATCTCAGCATACCTCTGAGTACTAAGGTAAACACTGAGAAGGATCATACTATTGATAAATATCAGACAGGGGAAGAAAAGGGGGAAGGGAAAATAAAATTTTGCCACTGTTCAGAGTAGGAAATATATAGATCCTGTCTAAAGACAGAGAAAACTACAAATATTATATAAAGTTATCATTATAATGGAGGTCACCAGAAAAAAGAAAATACAATGTATCATTAAAAACTTTAATTATAAAAGTAAAGGATAAAATAAAATGACTGAACCAATATCAAACATGTATATGATATCAAAGTAGTTACAATTGATATGTGAAAAAAAGAGACAATCATACTAGTAATATGAAACTTTAACTTAATCTCAGCCCAGGGATACCTAAACAATCAATAATAATAATAGCAACATACATATAATTATATGCATGTGTGTGTGTGTATGTGTGTGTGTGTAAACTCTGCACTCTCAAAATAGAGAATGTATTTCTTTCAAGTAGCCTGGGAATAATCACAAGGATGACTATATGGTAGGCCACCAAAAAGCCTGGTGGAGACAATTTAGCAGTATCTATCCAAATTATAAAGGCATGTACCTTTTGACCCAGAAATTTCCCTTTTGGGGAAATTGATTATGTAGGCATATTCACCCAAATGTGAAATTACCTATTTACAAGGTTGGTCACTGCAAAATTGTTTGTATAGTAAAAGATTGAGAAGATCCAAATGTCTGTCAACAAACGTGATTAAATACATTTTTGTACAACAATACATTGGAATATAATCTGCTGTAGAAGAGAATAAAGAAGCTCTTTATGTATTAAAAGAGAAAGACCTCTAAGATATATCCTTAAATGAAAAAGCACAAATGCAGACCATGTCTATAATACACTACCATCTTTCCCATGACAAAAAGTGGGAAAAGTTTATAAATAACCCCCCCACACACACACACGCTTGTATATGATATATAAACAAATCTCCAGAAAGACAAAGAAGACAGTAGTAGCAGTGGTCACATGTTAGTGGATTATGAATTAGACAAGTGGAGAATGAAGTAGTAAAGAGGTTTCATTTTAATATACTTCTAAAAATGTATTTTCGGCCAGATGCGGTGACTCATGCCTATAATCCCAGCACTTTGGGAGGCCAAGGTAGGCAGATCACAAAGTCAGGAGATAGAGATTATCCTAGCTAACATGGTGAAACCCTGTTTCTATTAAAAATACAAAAAATTAGCTGGGCGTGGTTGCCGGCACCTGTAATCCCAGCTACTCAGGAGGTTGAGGCATGAGAATTGCTTGAACCTGTGAGGTCGAAGTTGCAGTGAGCCGAGATTGCACCACTGCACTCCAGCCTGGGCGACAGAGTGAGACTCCGCCTCAAAAAAGGTGTTGTCACATGTGGCTATATTACCCCTATAAACATGTAAAGAGAAACAATGCCATGAGGGCATAGAAGAAAGCAATTAATTCTCCTCTGGGGAAACGGAGGAGACCTTCAGGATAGATAATATTTAAACTGAGACTTGAAGGATGAGTGGAATTCGACAAATGGACAAGATTGGAAAAGTCATTTCAGGTCAAAGTATGGAAACATGAAAACAAGCCTGAGGAATAGTAAGTGTGATTGGACATTGAGTGCATTAGGGACACAGTCAGGGCCAGTTTACCCTTGAGAGTCCATTGAAGGTGAGGCCCAGAGCTCTGAACTAGACAGTGCTGCTGCCTAAGGTCAGGATTCCTTCCAGACCCTGGACCCTGCAGGTGGGGAACAGAGGGACTTGGTAGAAGAAAGACAAGGGCTGTGGAGGCTGAAATGAGACCCAGTTTAACAGAGCGGTGCCTTGTTCATAAGACGTTTGATCCATAATGCTTCAACAAACCGTTGGATTTTTCTTGCACTGTCTAGTCACTACTAATCAGAACATTATTGCAGTATATCTAAACTTAAATGCCCTCCTGAACAATTATTCATGAGGGTTTGCTATCTTGCCCCTTCTGTAAGAAATAAAGAATGCTGAATTATTACCCTATGCCAATTGAGGGTTATTTTTACTTACATTTGCCTTAATGGTTTGTTTTCCCATAAAGCCTCAATTTATACCAGTGGACAAAATCTCTGAGTTGACTTCCACCTGCGTAACTTCAGCAACTAAGGTGAGTAATTAATGTAGGATTAAGTAATTTGTATCATGTTTTAACCCTGTGAAGGATAAGCCTTATCAAGGGCCAAAATGTCATCACGGTTTATGAGGTTCACACAGTGAAGTGCTAATAGATTTTAACTGCCATTTTATTCTTGTTAGAGTGATACATGTTAATTAGCGATAAATTAGAAAATAAAATATAAACAAGATTAAATCACCTATTATCTTACTGCCTGCATACAGTAGCCTTTTAAAATAATGTATTTCTTTCCAGTACTTTCTAGGGATATATGCATATGTATTTTTTTGTCTACTGATGTGTATTTGCCTAGAAATATATTGTATATATAGCTCCTATATCATTTCTTGTATTTGCTAAATGTCATATTACATTATATTCCTCAAATGTCTGTTTTTATTTAGAATTTAAAATTTAGAGAGGAAGATTTTTGAACCTTTAGTTAGAGCTTCTCAGTTATATCAGTCCCACACAAAAATATGGAACTCTGTAATTTTAATTATTCACATTTCTTTACAGGCAGTTGATGGGATTTACAAACTCAGCCAACCTTTAAATAAATAGATTTCTGATAGACATACATAATGTATTTCTTATCTTTGGCATTTCTTTACTATTCATTTTAAATATTGGAACAGTCGTTTCCATACTGTCTTTTTAGTGTGTGTGTGTGTGTGCGTGTTTTAATTTTCACCTTTTGCTACTGTATCAAGGAATCAGAGACCAATGAACCCAGTAATGAGTTGGACCTGGTATGGTCTTATAATCCAACTCCCTCTTTTTATAGTAATTTATCTAAGATCACCACATACTTGAATTGCAGAACCAGGCTTAGGATCTACTCATTTTATAATAAATTATCACCAGAGTCTGAGAGCAAGATGAAGAAAGGGATTCTTCTGGAGTGGAGAGCAGTAAAAATCACCTACAAGTAACTTGCCATGGGAAATAGATTGTAACATGTCATTGTAAGTCCTCTGTAATAACATTGTCTCATGCCTTGAGATTCGACTTAGCCATGAACAAACTAGTATACTCAACTATATCACAACTTTAAAAATGATGGTGGTTTATGTGAAGGAAGATGAGAGCTAAAGAGTTTCATTGAGCCCTCAGCACTGTAGCGGAGAGGGTTGCCTGACTAGTGTTCTCCAAGGCTGTGAAGAATAATGATATGCTTAGGAAAACTAGAGTGTCACTCAGTGCTCTGCCCTCAACTCCTCTCCTAATAGTTATTTTTGATTTTTTATTTTGTTTTGTTTTTAGATGGAGTGCAGTGGCATGATCTTGGCTCACTGCAACCTCTGCCTCCTGGGTTCCAGCGATTTTCTTGCCTCAGCCTCCTGAGTAGCTGGGACTATAGGCATGTGCCACCACGCCTAGCTAATTTATGTATTTTTAGTAAGAGATGAGGTTTCACCGTGTTGGCCAGGATGATCTCCATCTCTCGACCTCATGATCCGCCCGCCTTGGCCTCCCAAAGTGCTGGGATTACAAGCTTGAGCCACTGTGCCTGCCCTATTTTTGGTTTCTTACAAAAGAGAGTAGGCTCTTATACAAGCAGGCACATGTATTCTAGATCTCTTAGCAAATATATCTTTCATTGCCTGCAGTAGCAGCTAGCAAGGGGCAGGAAGCAGGTTGTGGATGTGGGTAGAGATGAAGGCCAGCCTTGTTTGCAGTGGGAGCCAAAGGCAAGTGAACATCTATTGCGAGGAAGTCAGAATGCACAGTGTGTTCTCACGGCGGGGACTTTTTTTATCCCTGAAGTCAAATTTCTTGACTCAGCACAACTCTGCAGCTATTTATGAATCAAATTCTGAATGAGCCATTGTGGCATTATACATTTGCTAAAGTTGTTTCTAAGCTTTTGATTTTTTAAACTTTTTATTAGTAATAAGAAATACCTAATATAATGAGGTTATGAGAGAAGTAATGAATTATAAATAAGGTGTCTATCCAAAATAAAAACATGTTTTTTGTTATTTAAGGAAAATAACAAAACCCAGAAAATCAGACTTTTGGGCGATGACTTGAAGCATGAATCTCTTTCATTCTTTCAGCTTTCAGTGAGCCATAGAGGCCAGAAAATAAACATTGAAGAGACAGACCCTGATGTAGAGCATATTTCAGAAACTAAAATTATGAAAAAGTCTATGGAGGAGAAAATGAACTCTCAACAGCAGAGACTTCCTGTAGCTCTGCCAGCAAATGTTAAACTAGCTGAGAGATCCCAGGTATTATTATTGTTTCCTGTTCAAAAAGACAGTTCACTCATTTTGGAAATGGCATTCGGTCAAGGTTTGCTTCATTTTCACATTTTAAGACACTAATTATAAAATATACATTGCAATGTGTAATTCCTGGACAAGGTCCCAATTTATAGTTTTCTTTCTGTATTCTCTGTTTTGAAAGAAAATTCAGATTGCTAATATCACCAGTGTCTGGAGAGCTCAATTGACTGAAGGGCCCCAGAAGAATGCCCATGTGGGAAAAGGATTTAAAATTCGTATTTAAGGGAGAAATATTCATATAGGATAAATACTTTTAAGTTTTGCATTCAATACTTTATAGGAAAACGCTTAGCTAAATCATATATATTGTGACCCTGCAATCAAGGTTCTGAAAAAATGGGATGTAATGTTAATGTATTACTAAGTGTTAAGAGTGATGCTAACAAATGCACCCCTCTAGAATTTTCCTTTATCCAAATCAGTTTCTTTCAAAAGAATCGTAACACATTTATTCTTACAAAGCTGCCAGTATTTAATTCTTTTTTGAGAATTTTCCCTCAAATTCAGTTTAGAACAATATTAATGCTTACAATTGAATGGGCGTTTACCTTGTGCTAGGTTCAGTGCTGAATGGTTATAGACATCATCTCAGTAACTTTCCTTTCGTATCTTTTTAAGCCAAAATTTACTGCCTAGTTTATCTACCTTGTTTATCACATTTGACTTCTAATACCCTTTTTCTATTGCCACAAATTAAATTCAACCTTAAAGAGTAGAGATTATCCACCATAGAAAATATTCAAATGAACTGCTATAGGCTCTGAAAGCCATAAACTTATTTAATTAGCAAGTATCTACTGAGTTCTGCCCAGTGTAAGACACTGCATTGGCTGGGCGTGGTGGCTCACGCCTGTAATCCCAGCACTTTGGGAGGCCAAGGTAGGTGGATCACCTGAGGTCAGGAGTTCGAGACCAGCCTGACCAACATGGCAAAACCCCGTCTCTATGAAAAAAAAAAAAAAAGTAGCTGGGCGTGGTGGTAGGCACCTGTAATCCCAACTACTTGGGAGGCTGAGGCAGGAGAATCATGTGAACCTGGGAAGAGGAGGTTGCAGTGAGCTGAGATTGTGCCATTGCACTCCATCCTGGGCAACAGAGCGAGACTCTGTCACAAAAACAAAAACAGATACTGCATTAGTCATAGTGGGAGGCAAGATATTTTAAGCATGGTTCTAAGGCATTATTTTGAACAGTAGTTACATTATAGAAATGTCTCACGCATTCCTTTATAATATCTTTGGCAAATGGTATACAGACTCTGAAATTCTTTAGTGAAAATCCTTACCTCCTTTTCTTAATGCTATTTTTGGCAGCTCATCCTCTTAAAGTATTTCAAATCCATTTCCCTATAATTTTGAAATTTTTGCCCCAAATCTTTTCTATATGAACCAAGCCGCATCTGTTTACAACCTACAGAATTTCAGTTTTTTTGTTGATTTGAATTATGTATTATACTTGAATGTTTTATGTATTCAGCAGATATTCGATCCTTGCCGTGTTGGAACTCCTGCATGTTATCACTTTATAATCACATCTCTTTTCACTCTGAATTCCAGAAAAACTCATTAGCTGTGCAATTTCAATATTTAGAATTTGTCAGTTTATTGTATAGATATGTTGCATGCTCCAAAAACATACAGTCTGTTGAGAAGTTGAGAGTGTATCCAAGTGTTAGAACAAAACATTTTAGACATTAAATACAGGGACTCACTCAGTATAACATGTGTGTGTATGTGTGAGTGTGTGTGTGCATACACATATAAAATGTAAAGCTATATGAAACAATATACACACACTTCATGTAGATATACATACATATACTGATATATACATACATGTGTCTGTATATATATAATTTTACTATGTGCCATTCTGTATGCCAGTCACAAGGGATTGTGGGCAAAACCACATATGGTTTCTGCCACCATCAAACTTACAGTCTAATGATAAAGACAGACACCCAATAATTACAGAGACAGATGTCAACTGCTACTATGGCAGTTTTTATGAGACAGTAGCATGAGTGTTTAGGATAAGGGATTTTGACTCTGGTAGGACAGAAACCTCTTCCCAGAAAAGATGGTAACTAGCCTTTTAGGATTAAAATGTAATTAAGTTAGTAAAAGGGGAGGAAAGACACTTCTAAACAATGGAAACAGCATTTGCTAAAGAGGGAACATGGTGAATATGAAGAATTTTTAATAGACAAGTAATCTATGGCAGGGAAAAGAGATGGAAAGGGACTGTGGTGTGGAGTAGGGCAGGTCCTATAAGCCACCCATAAGGGGTTTTACATTTATCCTATAAGCAATGGGAAGCCATTGAAGAGTTTTAAGTAGGAAAGTGACATGACCAGATTTTTCTTTAGTAAAGTTGGCTTTGGCTGAGTATAAAGAAAGATTGGTATAGAGAGCTGAGTTGTTGGGAAAGACAGTCTCAGGGGTATAGCATTTTGACCTCCACTTGGCTACATAAGAATGGACCTTGAGCCTGGGACATTTCCTTGGGACACACATGGCCTATGCTGGGTTTATCCCCTTGTGTGGAGATATCTTTTTCTGTTGCAAGTCCAATGTATGCTCTTTTATCTGCTTAAATGTGTGTGTCACATGAAACCTTGGTCAATCCCACTGCTGTATCCATCTTCCTTGGGGAGGGAGCATGACATCTTCCTCCTATAGCACGAGAGGGGTGCGTGTAGCCAATTGCCCAGCATTGGCTGATGGGGAGCCTGCTGGGCATGGGGGCCTGATACACGCTGCTGCAGCGGATCTTGCTTTGTCTCTTCTCTACGTGAGTAAAGCATTGTTCCATCTAGTGCTTGCCTGCATTGTGTTTTCTTTGGCAACTCCCATAACCAAGATACAATGAGCAGAAGTTTTGAGACTCATCCTCTGGAACTGAAATAATGCTTAACAAGAGTGGATGTGGGCAGAGCAGTTAGGAGACTTGTCCATGCTCTGATGGAGATCACAGTGGTGTGGGCTAGGATGATGGTGATGAGGAGGTAACCCTGCCCTTTTCTGGGGGGTTAGGCTTTATTAGGTATAGAGGATCGTGTAGAGGAAAACAGCAAGAATGACTACACAATTTTGAGCTCTTTCACCAGGTTGAATGGTAATTCCATTCATTGAAACAGGGGATTGTAGAAGGTGACTGGGCTTTTGGAGAAGAGCATGAGCATGAGTTTAGCTTACATTGTTTGAGACTGCCAAGAGGATGTGCCAAGTGAAAAGTCACATATTATATGAGTCTGGATTTTGGAGGTGAGGTTTAAGTAGGAGACAATATTTTGAGGTATTTGCATACCTTAGGATGAGTGAGGTTGAATGGGTAAGAAGAAAGGAAGGACTCGACAGAAACTTGAGGAATTTTAGCATTTTGTGGCTACCTACCAGAGTACAGATGTGCACAGATGATCGTGAAGGAATTGCGAGAGCACTAAGAGAAGAAACCAGGAATGTGTTATTTCTTTAAAACCAAAAGGGGGAAAAGGGTGATTTGAAGAGAGGCTGTCATGAAGCCTAAATTCAGTTGAGGGGTCAACTCAACTGGCCAGTGGCCGAAGAATTATCTGTTGACTTAAGGATTTAGAGGTAAGAGGAATGATCTCAGGGTTTTTTGTTGTTGTTGGAGTAGAAAGGGTAGAAACCAGATTATAGTTTGGTGTAAAAGTAATTGCTCTTTTTGCCATTAAAAGTAATGAATTGACTGGTAAGTGGAACATGAAGAAATGGAAACAGATTGCATATCAGCTCTTAGAAAGATAAGCTAATTTCCCAGGCGTGGTGGCAGGGGTCTGTAATCTCAGCTGCTCGGAAGACTGAGGCAGGAGAATTGTTTGAAACCACAAGGCGGAGGTTGCAGTGAGCCGAGATCACACCATTACACTCCAGCTTGGGCAACAAGAGTGAAACTCCATCTAAAAAAAAAAAATTAACCTAAGCAGCATGGAATTAGGATGGCAGATATACTCTCAGTAAATCTTACCACATGCTGATCATATGCAAAGATCAGAAATTGAATTTTTGCTATATATGCTACAAAAGTCTGTGGTAAGTAGAGGCAGAATGAAGTAAAGAGTGAAGGTAGTTTAATGTACACCATTGCTTGCCACTAATTGTTGTATATTTTTTTGTTAATTCCTTGTTATAGGCCACTTCTTGGAAAATGAAAAGGAAGCAGAGTCTGAACCTTGTAGAGGAATGTCAGGTATTGACTGAAGATGAGAACAGCAAGAGTGATCCAGATATAATCCTGGTGAGATAAACTACACACTAAATGGCACCTTGAGATTTTCATATTCACAGAGATTAGAGGGGCCTGTTAGTGCCTCAAAGTAATGGAAACGTTTAGTTGGATAACCTAGTTTTTAGATGTGGAAATAAGCCTCAGAAGAGTTTAAGTTACTTGCTCAAGGCCACATAAATTAGTAGGGATGCATCTGGAACTTACACACATCCACACCTAGTCTATGGCCCCTTTCTGTTTTAGTTCTCAGATTAAGAAAGCCTTAATATATATGTAAATATACAAAAATTTACAAAAGTTACATATATGACTGGAAGGTCATTGTGAAAACTCATTCCCAAATCCAAAGAATACGAAACTTTCTATAATTTGTAAATTGGACTCTCACCAGAAGGTGTAATTCTGAATTGACTTAAATTAGGTAGAGAAAAGTCTATTCAAGAATTATGGGAATGCTCCCCATTTTCTCCTTTAAATAATGTGTTCCTATTTCTAACTTGATAGTTGATATCAAAGAGTACGTATCTGGGCTCCTGTAGAGCCGAGTTGCTTTGCCTTCACTGAACCAAGCATAAAAAGCCCTTGGTGTTTAGGAAGAATTGATTCAAGGACTGACTGTTTGAGAAATGCTTCATCTGTGAAGCCATGATGTTCATTATGTTATATAGTGTTCTTTGTGTTACAATAAAAAACACACTAAAAATAATTTATACATTAGAATTTAATGTCAGGGAAAAAAAACCTATTCGATATTTTCTTTTATCTGAATATAAATGTTATTACTCAATATGGTTCCCTTTTTACCTTGATTGCCAAGAAGCTTATAGCTAAACTTTAACTTACATAAGAGTAACTACAGTAGCCTAGGTGGTTCTATGTTTGACATGCTAAGTGAGAGGATTTAGAAAAGGACCTGGCCTCATTGTACATGTCTTTAGGGTAAGGTACTTCAAAATGCTATAAAGAATTGTGGATTAGGTTTAAATTGCACTTGTGCCAATGAGAAAGATATACTTTCTTTTGACTTTAGCTTAACTTATGATAATGTCCTTCACTAGAAAGTTATTGTCACAAGGTACATGATCTAACTATAATGAAAGTTTTATTTAAAAATTTTTTCATTTTGAAAATTTTTGAACATAGCACAACCAACTCCTGTGTGCCCATTTCCCAGCTCCAGTGGTTATCAACTCATGGCCAGCTTTGTTTCACCCATATCCCCTCTTTCCCCTCCTTACTCCCAGACTTCATATCATTTCATCCATAAATGATGGATAATTATATTGAGAAGCACTATAATTATTTTGAGAAGCAATTTGAAGGGATGTTGAAAAGGTGTAGAAGTGATTTGTGAATGGGAACAGAAACAGCCTCGCTATTAGCAATAAAGAACAACTAAATGAAAAAAGTAAATACCGAAGTATTTTCAAAAGGAAAAAGGGTAAAAATTTAATCAGAGGCTCAAAAGAAAGACAAAACTGCAACTGGTGTTGTAAATAATGCCCCCTCTTTTGACCTCTTCAAAGCGAAATATAATGTAGTGGTACCTGTGAATATTACATTCACCACTTGCTCTGCAGAGTTTTCAAAGTCTCTGTGAGTTTTTCATGTAGCCCTTACTTTGTCACCTCTCTCAGCTTTGCACAGAGCTTTTGGCAAGTGCCTTTTCATGAGTTAGATATGACATTTAAGTTTAAAATATTGTCTTTTTAGGTAATAGTTCTCAAGTTTTTATATTACTTGTGTGTAGGTATGTGGTATGATTTATTTGTGTCTCTGAGATTGTAGCAACATGTCTGTTTCCATACTCGTGGTGTCTAATTAACTTGGATAAATATATATTATCCAGAGATGCACATTAATTTCTGTTTGGCTGTAGTTGCAATAATTCAAGTAGGAAATAATTGTTCCTCAATGCTGTCTGTCTGCATTTTCTTAAACCTAGAAATTAAAAAAAGATCATCCCATCCCCCATGCTCCTTCCTGGTTATCTTCTAATTATAGCATGTGTCTGTACACGTGTGAGTGTATGTGCCCCTGTGTCTATTAAATTTCAAGAAGGAAGGTACTCAGTGCTAATGGTGGTACAGGAGGTTGTCACTTAAGGAAGAATAATTAGCTACTGCAAAGGACTCCCTCCCCTGACCCCCAAAGGTGGTATTTATTATTTTGGTAAATTTACTGAATGTGGGACCCAGGGTCTTATTTTTAGGTATAAGAGACTAAGAAATACGGTATGTTCAGCACACCAAAGAAACTTCATCTCACAGGGATGACTTCATATCCAATTTATCCAAATTCAGGAAACTATTATATTATAGCATGATGTCACTTTAGTCATTTAAAAGATAAATACAGCCTCAGTTCAACTGGAAGGCACATATTGACCTAAGCTATGCATTCTGTCCCTTTATGCCAATCTGCCTGGGCTGCCAATTATAATCTGGCAGTTGCTAGTGAGCTAGGTGCCTGAATATGTAAAAGGCGTCCAGCTAAGACAGCCTGCTGTGTCCACCTTCCAAAGAGACATGACAGAGGTGATGGTACCAATGCAACCATAATACTAAAAGGGTACTGACTCAGGGAACCTTTGTCTGTGCCTGACTGTGCTCCTATAACTGTATGTTTTCATGCTTTCTGGAGAATAACTCCATTCTGATTAGCAGATTTGTTTTGCTATGTTAATAAATATCTATCAGCCTGCCTTTTGAAAGGATTTTTTTTTTTTTTCATATTAAGGCACTTTAGTTTTCTCTGTTCCATGTTTCAGGCAACATCTCACTCTGGTTCTTGTACTAATAGTTGTGCAATTTCAAGTGAAATGAAAAAAAGTATTGGTTACTTTCCAGATTCATATTTAATGCAACCATTGCTGATTACTTCAGCCATATGATCATTCATTCTCCAAAATTACCACACTGTTGTGGCCTACTGTTATGTTTTATTTGTTTTCCTAACTTCTTCTCTCCCTACCCCCACTGAGCCCCTCAATTCTTGATTGAATGTTCTTCTTATTGCTTTTGCTCTAAGGCCTGTGGTCTATTGAAGAAATTTTTTTCATTTTACCTTTTAAATTTTTTCAAGACAGAGTCTCCCTATTTCCCCCAGGCTGGAGTGCAGTGGCACAGTCTCAGCTCATGGCAAGCAATTCTCTTACCTCAGTCTCCCGAGTAGCTGGAATTACATGTGCCACCACACCCAGCTAATTTTTGTACTTTTAATAGAGATGGGGTTTTGCCATGTTGGCCAGACTGGCCCGAACTCCTGGCCTCAAGTGATCCACCCACCTTGGCCTCCCAAAGTGGTGGGATTACAGGCGTGAGCCACTGTGCCCAGCCTTACCCAAGCAATTTTTTAAAACCACATTCTTCTTGTTTCCTCTTTTCCCAGAGGAATAATCTTCATTTTCTGATCGTTTTTAATGTCTGGCACTTTGTTCTGTACCATGCCTCCCATTTGCCATGCTCCAAGTCATTCATGTGGTGTGGGGCTTCATTTGTCCTGTCTCTAGTTGCTTCAGCTCATATACTTTGTTGATATTGCTTCCACAGCATGTTTTCTATTTGATATTAATTTATGGTTGGTCTTGTAGCCAGTGCAGGCCATTCATTTTCAAAGTCCATGCAATGAGTGTGTTCTTGGCAAGACCTTACACATCATTTGGAGCTGTAGAAGTTTCCAACTGGGATTTGGTTAAAGCTTCAGGCATTTTCTAGAGATTAAAAAACTGTCAGGAAAATAATGAAGAGTTTTTCTTTAAAAAATCTTAATCCTCTTCAAAATGCTCTAGATAACCTCTCAGTTGGACCTTTAGAGACATTTGCTATGGATTCTGCACTTTAGCAAACTTTTTATTTTTCATAATCTTGTTAGTACAGCTACAGCTGCCTCCACCATTTTAGGGTAACTAAGGTGGTCCATATTTTTTTTTTTTAACTCTGACGCTATAAAGCTGAATTATCCAGAAATTTTAGTGTGTGTGCACACATGCGCACAGCCGTCATATTCCAGTAGTCAGTCTTTTCCCTTTCTGTGTGGCCATGATGAAATTCAGATACTGTTCTTCCCACGTTTCATATCTCTTCTCACCTCCTCATAACCTGAGGCAAGTACTCTTTCACCCCTATTTTACAGATGGGGAAAATTAAGCTTGCTAAAGATCACAGTGCCAGGAAGTGGGCACCTTGAGCCCCAGCTGTTTGACTTGGCTCCTCTTTGTGTAATCACTCCTCATTATGACATCTCCTTTTACCTTCCACCTCCATAACTGGCCCCTACATTAATTCAGTCAGCCCATTCCACTTGGGTCAGTTGAAGCAAATGGATACACTTTACTTAGGCATGAGAGTTTCAAGGTCCACCTCTATACTGCATTGGCTAACATTTGGCATTTTGGCTTGTGTTTCCAAAGTTTTTTGGATGGGCACCTCCAGTCAAGTGTCTTGAATCAGTTTTAAAGGGCCAATCCATCATCCATGCCTTGCCCAGATTAAGCTCTCTTTAGCCCATTTCTCTCTGTATCTACCCTAAATCTGATCTAAACAATGTATTAATAGTTCTTTTCTTCTAAGACCCAGCTTTTGTCCTTCTAGTCAACCTAGAGTCTAGTCACAGTTATGAGGCTTATCTTCTTGGGGTCTCTACTAATTCCTGGCTTCTGAAAAAAGAAAGCATTTTTCTTGTCCAAGATTATCACTCTAGTAATATGGTTGTGGTCACCAACCCCTTCCATGAGCTGTTGTTGCTTTACCTTTGGCCTCCAGAAAATCTTATTATTTTCTATCTTACATGCTCAGAACACATGTCCTGCTCTCTCTTTAAATGAATAGTGGGTATTCTGAACTGCTTTCTGTCTCAGGCATTTCCAAACCCATGTGTAAAGTTCAAATTTGTCCCAGTTAATCCCAGATGGGAAGGAAGTAGAAATTGTTGTTAAATCACATCTTTTATAGGTATGCCAGCCTTTATCAGGAGAATCATTGTCTGAGTAGATACTGCTGTAGTTCTGCTGTTATTGGAATAGTGCCCTGTGGTACTGCTGTAATTAAGGGTTTGTCTAGATTTAATTACAAACTCCTGTGCACTGCTCTGTGATAAACTGGCAGTCCAACTTTACTCCAGGCAAACTCCATACCACCCTGGATCTGGGAATGAATCTGGTATTTTCCATGCCTCTCAAAAGTGATGCAGTCTGATCAGCTGTTTCTACACAATGCTTCATAAAAACTTTGAAAGTAAAAATGGAAGAATGGGATTAGAGTATCTCACATCCTATCAAAGTTACATCACCAGATGAGAGGTAAGAAGTAACCACACAGATTAAACATCCTAGGGGATCTATTCTGAAAGGTGACTGGGAAGATTAGGTTCCCAGACCACAGTAGATGGTCAGGAAAGCAAATGATCAATTTGAAGAGAGACGCAAAACTGAGGAACACCAGGGAAATAAAATTACCCATGCCAGCAGTTAGAGAAGTTGAATAGCAATAATGTGCTGAGGCTCCAGACAGAGTGATAAAAGTACTGACTTTATTTAAAAACATATGTACATGCTTTTTTTTTCATCCCGGAGGAACACACACTCCAAACTGACATTGTAGAGATTTTCTAATTCTAACATGAAGCAACATATACCTTCCTCATAAATACCGGTGTTTGTTGTTTATTCATATTTTATAATAATAATCTTTGAGGTACTACTCTGAATGTCAGAGGAAAACCCAGATTTGTGAAGACATGGAATAATATGTATGGTGTGGTTATAGTAAGGTTAGAATAGACCTTCTATTTAATAACCGGGAACTGTGTATTTTTTTGTTTATTGGATTGACTAGCCCTTCTGTCCTCCGTGATTATTTAAGCCTTCTTTTGGCTTACAGCTGTCCTCAAGAGCAGACTGACAGAGGGATCTGTTTCATTTTCTCAATCTATAGATATTTTTAAACATTTGATGGCCAGATCACCACTGACAAAAGTATTTTAAGAGTTTGGCAATGAAACCTCAGCCATTATGAAACATGTATCCTCTGGTATCTAGAACAGAACACTCTCTGGGGCTCAAGAAAGTCATGTAACAATGAGTGGATGGAACCATCTTCCTGTCTCAGAAATGAGCTAAGTCATTTACCAGTTGTACCTGGTTAGCTCTTTGGGGAAGCTTTCAAAAGAGGCAGATTCCGCTTAGAAAAAGCATCAATGCACCCTGAATCCTTAACATCCTTAACAGGGCCTTCATAGTATGTTATAAAACCTGAAGAACATCCAGAAGAGTGATGAGTTGCTACAGTGTCTAGGTTTATGTTTTATGGTGGCCAAAACAAATGAAAAACAACTATAAGTACTGTTTTTTGTATAAGTACTACATGATAATGAATCATGACAATGAGACTGAAAAGGTGACAATGTAACCCAAAAGCAGATATAAAAGAAAAACAAAAACCTTGCAAAATTAGTCCCTAAATCAATTGCATTCACCCTAGATATACATCATTTTTCTGACTCCCAACAGAATGGCTTTTTTAAAATAGAAGACTGCACTGGTAGTACAATAACATAATTTCAGATTATTCAAGTTGCCTTAATTTCAAAAGCAGGTGATTTCTCATCAGCTTTGCTCCTGGTTGATGATGCTACCATTGCCTCTTTATGAATCTATAAAATGCTGTGATGATTACTAATAATACTAGACACATGGGAAGCCCTCTTACAAGATGCAGACCAGAGCTCTAAGGGGAATAGTCCTCCACAGGATTGTTCATCAACTCTCCAGCAAATGTACAGAGAGACACAAAAACAATGTGTGATATGTCCCTAACCTAAAGGAAAATCTTGTGGATGACTTACAAGGAATCTAAATATTCAAGTGCTAGACTATGGACTACCAGCACCCTGAGCTAATTAATCAAAACAAATTTATTGAATAATACTATGTTCAAGATTTTGAGGGACACCAAAAAAGTCAAGTATCTGATTTCTCTGCTGAAGGAACAAAAAAATTGGAAGACAATTTTACAACACCATTGGATAGTATATTATGTTATGGAAAGGATACAGGCTCTACACTGTGGAGGCTTTACACTGAGTGGCTGACCCAGGCTCCAATTCAGACCTCCGTGAGGTTTGTCAGTTGTGTCAAATTTTGATATTCTGTTTTCCTGTATATAAAATGAGAACAATAATGCTATCTATTTTCAAGGTTATGAGAATTATATTTATGATAGAATGAAAATAATTATTTGCATTATAAAAAGCTTTTAAAGCCACCTTCTTTAATTCTAAAGAAGAAAAAGTCAGCCTTTATTGGTGAGCTAGATGAATGAAAATTGAGAAAGCAAAATTTCTTTATGGAAAAAAATAGAGAGCTAAAGAGTGAACTTATGTGGAAGATAGAAGGGGAGATAACTGTTAGTAGTTATTCAGAGGAAGAAAGAATACATGCTGGATTAATAACAAAAAAGATGTTTTGGAAAGAGTGGGATGTATACTTGTCTTTACAAGTTATGGATAAAACTTCTAAGAAAGGAAGAGAAGGGAGAAGCCATTCCACGTAGAACATTTACATGGCAGAGATGTGGAAGCAAGAGTGCATATGGTAATTTTAGGGAAATCTGAAGAGCACGTTTTGATTATAATAAGGGATATTTGTTAAGAAATACTTAAATTGTGTCTAGATAACTTAGAATCACATTGAGAAGAGCTTTGAAAGGCAGATAAAGATTCTGTGCTTGAGATACTAAGTATGCAGGACCTATAGGATGTTTTTAAGAAGGAACATCTAACCATGGGTATTTTGTTTAAAAACATTAATCAGATTGGGATAATGGCTTGGATTGTAAAAAGAAGAAAGTAAAGACCAACAGAAAAAAGTAGGTTGATGCTGCCTGAAAATTGTAGTATCGGATGACAAGAAAACCTTAAGAAATTGTAGAAGAAAGGTAGTACAGCTTGGTAAAAGTGTGGAGAACTAAGTAATGAAAGCAGTTCTGCAATGGCAATCTGGAACAAAAGCCAGCACTGTGAATAGAATGAAGCTCATTGACGGGGAATCTGACCAAGTAGTCAAAGGTGGGACTGAGGATTTGAAGTTTCAGCGAGACATTCACGTGTAAGTGTCATGAGATCCGTTGGAAATAACTAGAGCAAAGGTGAAAAGTTAGGGCTGAGGTGCCGAGGAAGCCATTGTTTGCATGAAGTGTGATAGCTTAACTTTAGAGATTTTAACAGGTACCATGAGAAGTTGAGAACAGACAGAAAAAGGATAAACTACCCAGAGAGTTGAAACAGAGAAGGCTATAAAGATCAAGAGAAGAAAGAATTCCAAGAGACATCTTCATGCTTCCTTAACTCTCACCGCTACTCAGGCCCAAACCTGGGAATCATCCTGAATTTCTCTCCTTTCTCATCCTGCACTCAACTCATCAGCCAATTTTGCTGACCAACCTTTAAACATAGAATGTATTCTACCACCTCCATAGCTGCCACTCTGGCCAACACACTGACATCTCTTACCCGGACTACAGCAGTACTCCTATGAATCATCTCGCTGTCTCTCTTGGCCACCACAGTCTAAAAATCTGAGTATGCCATCCAGAATATGTCATATTATGTCATTCACCTACTCAAACTCTTCCATGGCTGCTGCTCATACTTAGAACAAAATTCAGTGTTCTTGCTGTGGCCCCCAAAGCGCTAGATGTCCTGACCTACAGACCTCACTGCTCCTTCCTTCTCTTAGTCCACTGTGGCCACTCTGACCATAGTTGGCCTCCAGTACCCTAAGGAATATTAAATAAAAGGGTAAATAAGTAATATAATATTAGGTCATATAAATTCTGTGAAGAAAAATAATACCAGTAAGAGAGAAACATAAGCCTAAGCATTTTCCTTTATCGGTCGTATACCTGTACTCTACTACCTACACCACCCCATCACCACTGTCAGCAACACACATGTATTTTCATGACTTGATTTTTTAAACTTTCTCTTGTTCTCTGAATATCTTGAACATCAGTTGCTGTCCTAGACAATGGGGGTCCAGCAGGGGAAAAAACAGACAATCCTTCCTGTCTTTGTGGAGCTTCCATTCTAGTGGGGGGATCATTCAACAGATGAGATGAATAAGTAAATACGGTGCATGGTAGGTAATAACAAGTATCAGGGAGAAAAAGAAAGCAAAGGACGGGAATAGGAAGTATCTGTGTTGCAGGTGGTGAACAGGAGTTGCAATTTTAGGTAGCGTGACCACAGATGGCCCCACTAATGAATGGGATGCTTAGGCAAGACTAGGGAAAAGCTGGGGGAACAAACAAGTCTATAGTAAACAAGCCAAAGACTTGAGAGGAGTGTGCCTGGCGTATTTGTCAAAGAGCTGCTAGAGGCAAATGGAGGATGTGAGATGAGAACAGAGCAGTGAGGGGGTCAGATTATGCAGGATCTTATATCACTCTCTCTCACCTGTGTTGTTTTTCTTCTCAGAACTTCCATTACCTGACAATATATTACATGTTTATCTTTTTATTTATTGAATATAGAAAATTCATTCCATAAAGGCAGGTATATAAGTCCATTTTCATACTGCTATGAAGAAATACCTGAGAATGGATAATTAATAAAGAAAAAGAGGTTCCACATGGCTGGGGAGGCCTCACAATCATGGCAGAAGGCAAAAGAAGAGCAAAGGCATGTCTTACATGGCAGCAGGCAAGAGAACGTGTGTGGGGGAACTCCACTTTATAAAACCATCAGATCTTCTGAGACTTATTCACTGTGACAAGAGCAGCATGGGAAAAACACACCCCCGTGATTCAGTTACCTCCTACCGGGTCCCTCCCACGACACATGAGATTATGGGAGCTACAATTCAAGTCGACATTTGAGTGGGGACATAGCCAAACCATATCAGGAGGACTTTGAACTTTTCACTGTAATAGTACCTGGTCCACGCTAGGAACCCAATGTTATTGAGTAAATTATTGAGTGAAGGGGAGGGCCTGGAACATAATGTTAACCATGACAAGTGCAAACAGAAAGGGTCTTTGAAGCTGCCAGAAAGGTATTTACTGGTATCATAGCCTTTATGGATTCTTCATAATAATGTGCTTGAAGTAGGCTTGGAGGGTTAAAGGAGTAGAAGTAATCAGATAAAGTGATATCATCCAGTTTTTTTTTTTTTTTTTGAGACGGAGTTTCACTCTCGTTACCCAGGCTGGAGTGCAATGGCGCGATCTCGGCTCACCGCAACCTCCGCCTCCTGGGTTCAGGCAATTCTCCTGCCTCAGCCTCCTGAGTAGCTGGGATTACAGGCACGTGCCACCATGCCCAGCTAACTTTTTGTATTTTTAGTAGAGACGGGGTTTCACCATGTTGACCAGGATGGTCTCGATCTCTTGACCTCGTGATCCACCCGCCTCGGCCTCCCAAAGTGCTGGGATTACAGGCTTGAGCCACCGCGCCCGGCCCGATATCATCCAGTTTTTAAGCTTCCTTAACAATAATGAAATTAAATAGGTGTAGCAAAGCTGCCTGTGATGTGTTCTTTTTTCCCCTCTGACTTATTTATGATTTATTTATCTTCTTAAGTAGATACTTTACAAAATTGAACATGTGGTATTACGTTGATCCGTTGCATCCCTTGAAGAACTGACAAATCCCACCCTGCTCATTGTTAACATAATTTTAATTAAGATGTCTTAAACTCCATGTTAAGACTAAACTATAATCTCATTTGCTTTGTGTGAGGTGTTGTCTGTTTCGTGATATAGGTAAAAATCTCAGGCAAGAGAGTTCCTCAAACTTCAGAATATGAGACACAGTTAAGCTTAAGTGACTGAAGAACATTTCTATAATGAAACCAATTAATATAAATGAAAGACCTTTGTAAGTAAGATCAAGTATACAAGTCATGTAATTGAAAAAACAGCTGTGTGTTTTCTTGTCTCATTTTGAAAAAAATAAGACCTTCAACTATATTGTAATAGAAGGCAGCATCCTATAAAATCAGATTTATACAATGTTATTTCAAAGAAAATACTGTAGGCTTTAAATCATTTATCCAAAAATCTTTTAAACATTTCTATGCTTTCAATATAAAGAATAAAGATAATAAAGCAAAGGAAGAATAAATTTTTCATGTTATAGAGATGGCAGAGCTTTGTACAAGTAACATTTTTGGAGTAAGGGGGCATATCTGATCCTAGAAAAATAGCCCTAACAAGACAGAGCTCAAAGCAGAGAACTAAACAATATAATGCAAACATAATTAATTTTGTGAGACTGCATTAATAACACCAACAACAAAATTTCTCTTCTGGGAGTGCTGTCATTTTCTTTAATCTTGGATACTTTCATCTTGTCTGATTTCATCATAGAAGAAGGTTCCCAAAGAAAATTAACACATTTTGATATAATCATCATGGATTATAACGAAGTGCTTATAATGAAAGGCATTAAATAGTTCTTCTCATAAGCTTATCTTGTGGTTCCTATTAGATGTTGTTGAAAATAGTCTATGCTGTTTATAAACTGGTTGGAAAAATCTTTAGTCTGAAGTTGGAGACACTTAGTATCATGTAGATTTTCCTTACATATCAGCGCATCAGAAGAAAACTTTAAATTTTATGTTCATCAGAGGTAAATAAAACATGCATTTTAAAGTCACTTTCAAGATTTTTGCAAAATGAATCTTTAAGAAATATGCATTTTGATTACTTCCTGGGGCAGGCACTTACAATTTAAGTACAAAAAATTTTTTTGAAATAGACAAAAGTAGTTTAGAAGTAGTCTTATTTATTTCTCCCTTATCCATAAGGCTTTTCTTGCTCTTGATTTAGGTGAAATGGAAAATGGCAATGATAGACAGCTACATAGTTATTTTGTTACTAGGCTCCGTGTGTGCCCATTTAATCTACTTCCTGAGAGAGCACAGTTTCCGGAATGCTGTGTAAAAATACTCCTATGTTTCCTGGGAGGGGAAAAAAAGAGGGTGGACATCCTCTCTAGACCACATTTGTTTAGCAGGTTAGAAGGGGCATGAAAGATGAAAGATGAGCAAACTTTGCAATGAGCAAACTTCAAGAAAACTGACAGCTCCCTATCTTCCATGAGGTAACAGAGTTGGGGACATGGTTGCATGTGTATCAGTGTGTGTTCACGGGTCTTCAGAGCAACGAGCAGACAGGAGCTTTTTGCCTTCTGCTTGCCTTCTTCATTGCCTTTCTTCCTTTCTTTCATAACTGCCTATTCCTACACCTTCTCACAGATTTACAAAATACATAGAGGGAGCATTCTGGGTGTCTTTCCCCGAAGGCATAAACAGACACTTTCACTCTCTCTTTCTCTCTCATTTAAAGTATATTCACAAAGTGTAAGTTTGCTTTGTGTGAGTCTTGTAAAATGGAGCCTAACAGGATTCCCAAAGTGATGATAGACCTGGCTTATGAATGGCGCACTCCACCCCTCAAATGTCCCCCATCCATTCCCACCTTGTGCCCCACAACCACACACAAACACATATATGTCCTCTCTCTTTCCAGGCGCAAGTAGCCCTCCTGGCTCCAGCAATCAACACACCAAGGCTCTGCAACCCCCTTCAGGCAATTTGCCTGGGATTTTGTTAGAAGATGAGATGTCCCATCCCCCAGTATTCCAGGTCACCTTCCCATCCTCTTCCCCATATTCTTATTATGTTTTGGGACTACAGGCCCCAGCCCCAAACTCTCCAAAGTTTTCATGGCACGGATGCTGAACTCCTACTTTGTCTGCTTTGCAGCAACCAGAGGTACCCTAAGCTTCCTCAAAACAATAGAGGTGGCCGGGTACAGTGGCCCACGCCTGTAATCCCAGCACTTTGGGAGGCAGAGGTGGGCGGATCATGAATGAGTTCGAGAGATCAAGACTATCTTGGCCAACATGGTGAAACCCTGTTTCTACTAAAAAAATACAAAAATTAGCTGGGCGTGGCAGTTTACACCTGTAGTCCCAGTCCTACTCAGGAGGCTGAGGCAGGAGAATCACTTGAACCAGGGAGCTGGAGGTTGCAGTGAGCCAAGATCACACAACTGCACTCCAGTCTGGGGACAGAATGAGACTCCGTCTCAAAAAACAAACAAAAAACAATAGAGGCTCAATGGTTGTTGCTGGTGAATCAAATACTTGACCTTGTTGTAGACATCATTACATCCACGTGTGATACCGATTTTTAAAATAGCTATACAAATATTAGTAGAAATACAAAAATCACTTTAAGGAAATCAACTGAGTAAACATGACTATGGTAATGTAATCATTCTTGAAATGTATGCTATTTTCATTTTGTTCATGTACCATTTGTTCCCTTTATAACAGGTGCATAACTTTACTGCTGCTAACGTTATGATCTCTCTTCCGATGGGAGCACTGCCTTTCATGTCTTTTATCAAGTGTATAATATGTCCCATCTATTTGTACAGTTTTAAATAAAGAACTTGTTTTTCAGGTTTCAGATAAAAGCAACACGGATGTTTCATTGAAACAAGAAAAAAAGGAAATTCCTCTTATAAACCAAGGTAAAACAAATCAGCTCACATATCTATATCTATATCTATCTATATTAACTGTAATGTTTGAGACGTTTTCAATATGGCTCGACAGCCTGATATATAGATCAGAAGTTTGGATTTTAAAAATTAAGTTTGGATTTTAAAAAATTAGGTTTGTTTTTCTAGAAGTGAGAGGAGTAGAGAGAGGGTGAACTGCCAACCTTGTATGTTTTGATGGGCAGAGAGACACTTTCTGGCTGAGGATAGTGTCCACAACACTGCCACACTGCCTGAAATTTCCATAGACTTACACCATTCTTTGTTTTGAATTCTCTTTCTAATTTTGATTAGGATTGATATTAGGTCAATAATTTTCAAAAAGAGTTTTGAAAATTATGATGATGATAGTCCCTGTTTTTTTATCTTTTAGTAACTTTCTGCTTTTCATTATTCTTCTGAGGTTCCTAAAAGTAGTTCAACAAACACGTTTATGAGTTTCTTCATGCCCAGGGGATGTAATGTGTCTCAGATAAAAGGCTTGAACTTATTTAAGGCATAAGCTGCCATCTTATAATATTCAATCCAGTAATAATTTCCTGGGTAGAGAAGCGGAAAACAAACTAGATTCAAAATATTTATTTTCTTAGTGTTCATTCATTGTTATTACTGTACTTCTTTTATTATGCATTCTAATATTATTATTATCGCATTCTCTTTATTTTAATATTATACCATTGGACCCAAGAAGCACATCCATTGTTTTCATTGCCTTTGTCTTATTTTGAAATAAGTTTTAAAGATCTTAGTCTTCTTCGTCTGAGCTCATTTGGTTTCATCATTCCCAATCCTTTTCTTTATGATCCATGCCGTGGTTTTATATTCTCATTTGGCGGCATGTTCTTCCTTCCTTCTCTGTTGCTTAGGTAACCTAATCCGCTATTCATTCACAACTTTATGTTTGAACCCATTAGTGAGGTCCCTAAGAAATCATGCTTTTTCTTTTTCATCTTAATTACAATAATTTGCAATTCCACCATCAGGATTTCTTTGTAAGGGTGCCTTAATTTTAAAGCCAGTCTTTTATAGACAGTTCAAACTACTGCTGTGCCTTCAAATATGGTTCTGTTGGATTTCCAAATTGTACTAGAAAAAATTGCTAATACAGTTTTATCCTAAAATTAATATTTAATTTTAAATACTCTTCCTGGGTTTGGCAGGAAAAAATTGTGAAATGTTTTCAAATGACTATTATTTTGAATTAGTTAGCTGTTGGGTTAAAAATTTTCACTTTGCAGTGCAAGTCACTGAGCAAAACCAATGCTGCCTACAGCATGGTTGGAAAACATCTGTACATCCATTCTTTTTCCTTAAAAGAGTCAGGCAGATCCTCAGCCATTTACCCACCATCCAGAACTTTGCTTGTTGATGTCCTCTTCTACTTAGCCTTCAATAACCCTAAATTTGTTGGTAAATGTTTGCTTAGTGGATCATGATGTCTGGACAGTTATAACAAAGACTTCTACTTTCACTCAGTGCTTATACTGTCCTCAACACACTCTTAAAACAATCCAGGGCCGGGCGCGGTGGCTCATGCCTGTAATCCCAGCACTTTGGGAGGCCGAGGCGGGTGGATCACGAGGTCAAGAGATCGAGACCATCCTGGTCAACATGGTGAAACCCCGTCTCTACTAAAACTAAAAAAAATCAGCTGGGCATGGTGGCACGTGCCTGTAATCCCAGCTACTCAGGAGGCTGAGGCAGGAGAATTGCCTGAACCCAGGAGGCGGAGGTTGCGGTGAGCCGAGATCGCGCCATTGCACTCCAGCCTGGGTAACAAGAGCGAAACTCCGTCTCAAAAATAAATAAATAAATAAACAATCCAGATAGGGATCTAAGATGGCCAAATAGGAACACCTCTGAAGTGCAGTTCCGAGCGAGAACAATGCAGAGGATGAGTGATCACTGCATTTCCAAATGAGTTGTTACTGCCCACAGACCAGGAGATTCCCGGGCTGAAAAGCACCATGAGTTTCCAGCACAGCTGTTTCAGCCTGCACAGCAGGTCTCCGCACAAAAACTCACACAAATCTGGGCGGCCATTTCAACTGGCACCTGGAACGCCTGGGAGACAGAGCCGCCCATTCAACTGAAAAAAAGGGGGCTGAAACAGGGAACCAGGTGATCTGGCCCCCACAAAGACCCGCAATCTGAAATTCCTGGATTGAGAGTTTTACAGCAAGCGCAGCTGGACCTGGGATGGTCCAGCTCTGTGGAGGGAAGGTTGTCCACCATTACTGAGGCAGTCCACCACTACTGAGGCAGTCCACCATTACCGAGGCAGTCCACCATTACAGAGGCTGTCTGTCATTATTGAGGCAGGCTGCCATTACTGAGGTAGTTCTGTCTATACCTCTATAAACAAAACCACAAGGAAGTTCACACAACAGCTGGGCAGAGCCCACAGCAGCTCAGCAATGCCTCTGCTGGCAGACTGTAAGTAGGCTACCTCCTAGCTGGGCAGGGCATCTCTAAAAAAAGGCAGCAGCACATCAGGAATGTATAAATAAAGCTCCACCTTCTCAGGACAGAGCACCTGGGAAGAAAGGCGGTTATGAGTTCCACTGCAGCAGACTTCAATGTACCTGCCCAGAAGCTCTGAACAGAACAACGGAGCTCACAACTCAGCACTTGAGCTCCTACAAGGAGCAGCTCCCTGACCCCTGTATATCGAAAGAGACACTTCACAAAGTAGAGCTGAGCCTGACATCTGGCAGGTATCCTTCTGGGACTAAGATAACAGAAGAAGAAACTGGCAGCAATCCTTTGTTCTGCAGCCACCGCAGGTGATTCCCAGGCAGGTGATTCTCAGGGTCTGGAGTGGACCTTCAGCAATCCTGCAGCAGAGGGACCTGACTGTTAGAAGGAAAACTAAAAAACAGAAAGAAATAACTTCATCATCAACAAAAAGGATGTCCACTCAGAGACCCCATCTGAAAGTCACCAACTACAAAGACCACGGGTAAATAAATCCACAAAGATGGGAAGAAACCAGTGCAAAAAGGACAAAAACACCCCAAATCAGAATGCCTCTCCTCCTCCAAGGGATCACAACTCCTTACCAGCAAGGGAACAAGGCTGGTTGGAGAATAAGTCTGGTGAATTGACAGAAACAGCCTTCAGAAGGTGGGTAATAACAAACTTCTCTGAGCTAAAAGATCATGTTCTAACCCAAAGCAAAGAAACTAAGAACCTTGACAAAATGCTAATGAGAATAAACAGTTTAGAGAAGAATATAAATGACCTGATGGAGCTGAAAAACACAACACGAGAACTTCGCGAAGCATACACAAGTTTCAATAGCTGAATCAACCAAGCAGAAGAAAGCTATGAGAGATTGAAGTCAAACTCAATGAAATAAAATGAAAAGTCAAGATTAGAGAAAAAAAGAGTGAAAAGAAATGAACAAAGCATCCAAAAGATACGGAATTTTGTGAAAAGACCTAATCTACGTTTGATAGGTGTACCTGAATGTGATGGAGAAAATAAATCCAAGCTGGAAAACACTCTTCGGGATATTATTCAGGAAAACTTCCCCAATCTAGCAAGGCAGGCCAACATTCAAGTCTAGGAAATACAGAGAACACCACAAAGATATTCCTCAAGAAGAGCAACCCCAAGGCACATAATCATCAGATTCACCAGCATTGAAATGAAGGAAACAATGCTAAGGGTAGCCAGTGAGAAAGGTCTGGTTACCCAGAAGGGGAAGCCCATCAGACACAGCAGATCTCTCGGCAGAAACCCTACAGGACAGAAGAGAGTGGGGGCCAATATTCAACATCCTTAAAGAAAAGAACTTTCAACTTAGAATTTCATGTCCAGCCAAACTAAGCTCCATAAACGAAGGAGAAATAAAAGCATTTATGGACAAGCAATTGCTCAGAGATATGATCACCATCAGGCCTGCTTTACAAGACCTGCTGAAAGAAGCACTAAACATAGAAAGGAACAACCAGTACCAGCCACTCCAAAAATGTACCAAATGGTGAAAAACATCGACACAATGAAGAAACTGCATCAACTAATGGACAAAACAGTCAGCTAGAATAAAAATGGTAGGATCAAATTCACACATAAAAATATTAACCTTAAATGTAAATGGGGCTGAACGCCCCAATCAAAAGACACAGACTGGCAAATTAGATAAAAAGTCAAAACCCATTGGTGTGCTGTATCCAGGAAACCCATCTCACATGCAAGGACACACACAGGCTCAAAATAAAGGGATGAGGAAGATTTATCAAGCAAATGGAGAGCAAAAAAAAGTAGGAGTTGCAATCCTAGTCTCTGATAAAATAGATTTTAAACCAACAAACATCAAAAGAGACAAAGGGCATTACATAATGGTAAAAGGATCAATGCAACAAGAAGAGCTAACGATCCTAAATATATATGCAGCCAACACAGGAGCACCCAGATACATAAAGCAAGTTCTTAACGACCTACAAAGAGACTTAGACTCCCACACAATAATAGTGGGAGACGTTAACACTCTACTGTCAATATTAGATCAATGAGACAGAAAATTAACAAGGATATCAAGGACTTGAACTCAGACCTGGACCAAACAAACCTAATAGACATCTACAGAACTCTGCACCCCAAATCCACAGAACATACATTCTTCTCAGCACCACATCACACCTACTCTAAAACTGACCACATAATTGGAAGTAAATGACTCCTCAGCAAATGCAAAAGAATGGAAATCATAACAGACAGTCTCTCAGACCACAGTGCCATCAAATTAGAACTCAGGATTAAGAAACTAACTCAGAACCACACAACTTGATGGAAACTGAACAGCTGGCTCTTGAATGTTGACTGGATAAACAATGAAATGAAGGCAGAAATAAAGATGTTCTTTGAAACCAACGAGAATGAAGACACACATACCAGAATCTCTGGGACACATTTAAAGCAGTATCTAGAGGGAAATTTATAGCAATAAATGCCCACATGAGAAGCAAGGAAAGATCTAAAACCAAGACCTTATCATCAAAATTGAAAGAGCTAGAGGAGCAAGATCAAAAAAAAAAAAAAACTCAAAAGCTAGCAGAAGGCAAGAAATAACTAAGGTCAGAGCAGAACTAAAGGAGATAGAGACACCAAAAAACCTTCGAAACATCGATAAATCCAGGAGCTGGTTTTTTGAAAAGATCAACAAAATAGACCACTAGCCAGATTAATAAAAAAAGAGAGAAGAATCAAATAGATGCAATAAAAAAATGATAAAGGGGATATCACCACGGATTCCACAGAAATACAAACTACAATCAGAGATTACTACAGACAACTCTATGCACATAAGCCAGTAAACTTGGAAGAAATGGATAAATTCCTAGACACTTGCACCCTCCCAAGCATAAACCAAGAGGAAGTCGAAACCCTGAATAGACCAATAACAAGGGCTGAAGTCGAGGCAGCAATTAATAGCCTACCAACCAAAAAATGCCCAGGTCCAGATGAGTTCACAGCCAAATTCTACCAGACATACAAAGAGGAGTGGGTACCACTCCTTCTGAAACTATTGCAAACAATCAACAAAGAGAGAATCCTTCCCAAATCATTTTATGAGACCTACATCATCATGATACCAAAACCCAGCAAAGGCTCAACAAAAACAGAAAACTTCAGGCCAATATCCATGATGAACATAGATGCAAAAATCTTCAATAAAATACTGGTAAACTGATTGCAACTGCACATCAAAAAGTTTATCCATCACGATCTAGTAGGCTTCATCCTGGAGATGCAAGGCTGGTTCAACATATGCAAGTCTATAAACATAAACCACCACATAAACAGAACCAAAGACAAAAACCACATGATCATCTCAGTAGATACAGAGAAGGTCTTCAACAGAATTCAACAGCCCTTCATGCTAAAAACTCAATAAGCTAGATATTGATGGAACTTATCTCAAAGCAATAAAAGCTATATACAACAAACCCACAGCCAATATCATATTGAATGGGCAAAACTGGTAGCATTCCCTTTGAAATCTGGCACTAGACAAGGATGTCCTCTCTCACCATTCCTATTCAATATGGCATTGGAAGTTCTAGCCAGAGCAATCAGGCAAGAAAAGAAATAAAGGGAATTCACTTAGGAAAGGAGGAAGTCAAGTTGTGTCTATTTGCAGATGACGTGATTGTATATTTGGAAGACTCCATCGTCTTAGCCCCAAATCTACTGAAACTGATAAGCAACTTCAGCAAAGTCTCAGAATACAAAATCAATATGCAGAAATCACAATCATTCCTATACACCAATAACAGACTTAAAGAGAGCCAAATCAAGAACGAACTGCCATTCACAGTTGCTACAAAGAGAATAAAATACCTAGGAATACAACTAACAAAAGATGTAAAGGACCTCTTCAAGGAGAACTACAAACCACAGCTCAAGGAAATAAGAGAGGGCACAAACAGATGGAAAAACTGTTGGTTAGGAAGAATCAATACTGTGAAAATGGCCATACTGCCCAAAGTAATTTATAGATTCAATGCTATCTCCATCAAGCTACCTATGACCCTCTTCACAGAACTAGAAAAAACTACCTTAAACTTCATGTGGAACCAAAAGAGAGCCCACATAACCAAGACAATTCTAAGCAAAAAGAACAAAGCTGGAGGCATCTTGCTACCTGACTTCAAAACTATACTACAAGGCTACAGCAGTCAAAACAGCATGGTACTGGTGCCAAAACAGAGATATAGATCAATGAAACAGAACAGAGGCCTCAGAGGCAACACCACGCATCTATAACCATCTGATCTTTGAAAAACCTGACAAAAACAAGCAATGGAGAAAGGAGTCCCTGTTTAATAAATGGTGTTGGGAAAACTGGCTAGCCATGTGCAGAAAGCAGAAACTGGACCCCTTCCTGACACCTTACACTCAAATTAACTCCAGATGGATTTAAGATTTAAACATAAGACCTAACACCATAAAAACCCTAGCAGAAAACCTAGGCAAAACCATTCAGGACGTAGGCATAGGCAAAGACTTCATGACTAAAACACCAAAAGCACTGGCAACAAAAGCCAAAATAGACAAATGGGATCTAATTACACTCCTGAGCTTCTGTACAGCAAAAGAAACAATCATTAGAGTGAACTGGCAACCAACAGAATGGGAAAAAATTTTTACAATCTACCCATCTGACAGAAGGCTAATATCCAGAATGTACAAAGATCTAAAACAGATTTACAAGAAAAAAACAAACAAAGCCATTTAAAAGTGGGTGAAGGACATGAACAGACACTTTTCAAAAGAAGACATTTATTAGGCCAACAAACATGGAAAAATGCTCATCTCTCTGGTCATTAGAGAAATGCAAATCAAAACCACATTGAGATACCATCTCACACTAGTTAGAATGGCAATCATTAAAAAATCTGGAGACAACAGATGCTGGAGAGGATGTGGAGAAATAGGAACACTTTTACACCGTTGGTGGGAGTGTAAATTAGTTCAACCATCATGGAAGACAGTGTGGCGATTCCTCAAGGTCCTAGAAATTCCATTTGACCCAGCAATCCCATTACTGAGTATATATCCAAAGGATTGTAAATCGTTCTGTTATAAAGACACATGCACACGTATGTTCATTGTGGCACTGTTTACAATAGCAAAGACCTGGAACCAACCCAAATGCCTATTGATGATAGACTGGACAAAGAAAATGTGGCACATATACACCATGAAATACTATGCAGCCATAAAAAACAATGAGTTCGTGTCCTTTGTAGGGACATGGGTAAATCTGGAAACCATCATTCTCAGCAAACTGACACAAGAACAGAAAATCAAACATCACATGTTCTCACTCATAGGTTGGTGTTGAAGAATGAGAACACATGGACATAGGGAGGGAGCATCACAAACTGAGGTCTGCTGGGGAGAAATAGAGGAGGGACAGTAGCGGGTAGGGAGGTTGGGGAGTGATAATATGGGGATAAATGTCAGATATAGGTGATGGGGATGGAGACAGCAAACCACATTGCCATGTGTGCACCTATGCAGCAATCCTGCATATTCTTCACATGTACTCCAGAACCTAAAGTCCAATAAAATATACATGTGTATATATATATGTATAAAATCCAAGTGGATCATAGAATTTCTGCTTTGATGTGAGCTGAAAATAAATCACCAAGCTCTGTTAGCCTATAATTCTGAGGTCCTCTGAGTGAGAAGACTAAACGACTCTAGGTTTCTTCCTGCTTTAAAGTTCATCTTTCTACTGGAGACACTTTTGTTGTTGGGATCCATCAGAATGTCTTTGAACCTGAACCCAAAATAGTAGAAAGTGGGATATTAGGGGGAAGATGGTTGTCTTGGTAGAGGCTGGTGAAGGCAGGGAATCAACAGTTCTGATCAGTCCTCCAGGCACTGTAAGAAACGTCAATTTAAAAATTACCAAAAAAAAAATGTTACACAGTCTCTTGGATAACGATATATACTACATAAACCTTATTTTAAAACATTATGAACTACCTTAAGAATATATTATTAATCTCCTTAAAACTGGTACAGTTTTATAAATGGATGTTTGAATACAAACCTATATTATACAGAGGTAGTTAATGAACCACTAACATTTCTTTTGGTTCAGTTTATTGTGTGATCATCCAAATGTGATAGTTTTGTCTATGTTCTTTTGAAGAAAAACAGGAGCTGTGCAATGATGTTCTAGCAACGAAAAGCATCTCTTCATTACCTAGCTGGAAAAGGTGAGTGTACTACAATTACACAAATTCCAAGTGAGGACAGTTATACTGCTGAAGAGTAATTATCAATGTTTAAATACAAGAAGAAACAAAATAATAGCAACAAAAGCAATCAAGAATGGAACCAAATTTTACAACAGAGACATGAATGCATTAGCAATACACCTTTTCCCCAAACCTTTTCATTTATTTTGTGAGGATTTGGAAATAATAAAATGGAGCCGGCTTAACTTCCTACCCACAGCAAGTAACCAATTCAAATTACTTCAGTGTAGTCAAAGAACTCAAAATGTCACACATATATAAGGTATGATTATGAAATCATTAACTGAAATTTTTCTCTGTGGTTCATTTCTTATTGTCATACATACATGTAATTACAATCATTGGGTGCCAGAATTTTCTTGACATGAGAATTTTATCACTTAAAATGAAATCAGCTGAAAGTTTTGGATATCCAATAGAATTAAAATACTGTTTTCAAGGAAGCAAACTCTTATCCTGTATTACAAACCTGACTAAGCTGCTTTCCAGGCATTCAGGTCCAGTTTCTCTGAATCCAAATCCTGTGCTCTTTGCATAGGAGCACACTGAATTAAGAGCAAGGAAAAACAGAGAGGGGCTTTTATTTTCCTGCACTTGCTGACAGGGTAGTCACTCCAGCACTCAAATCTGTTCACTTCACTCTTCTACTCCAAAGCCTTTTCAGCCCCCACTACTTTTAAGGTAAGTTACAAACTCCTTAGCATAGCACAAATCCTCTCCTCTCCTGCCTCTACTTTTAGCCTCCACTTTGCTTTTCAAAGGTTCTAAATTACCAGTAGTTCTGTTTTATCACATCTTCTCATCCCTTTGTCTGTACTAGTTTCTTTACTTGAATGCCCTCAGTAACGCTTATGCCGATGTCAATTACCCTTTCATTTAAGTCTCAGTTCAAGTGTTCCCTTCTTTAGGGTCTTCTTGACTCTCCTCAGCAAACTCAGGTATTCACAGAGCCGCTGTTGCAATGAGATTGTATTGTAATTTGTTGAGTAGTTATTTGTTAAATTCTGACTGTGTTCCTACACACAATGGTGAGCAGTGATCACAGTCAATTGAAGTTATCTGTTTGAATCTCTGTCTTCCCATTGCATACAGGCTCCTGAAGGACAGAGGCCTTCTTGTCTTCCTCCTAATTCTAAGCTTTTGAAAGGTCTCTGACAACTCCATCTAAATAGCCCATCCCATTTCTGACAAGTCACACTTTTATCATCCTTCATTTTTTTTCAAAGCATGTATTATTAAAGTATCTCCTTTACTCACCTTTTTTTTTTTTTTCCATTTTAAATTCTAGCTTCCCTGTTTTCTCTACTTTTCACTAGATGCCAATGCACTCCATGAGCGCAGGGACTGTCTTGCTCATCCCTGTGTCTCTGATATCCAGAATGACACCAACTCATACGTGGCACTCAATAATACTTGCTGATTAAATAAGTGATGTGATTTTTTCCCAATGCCGTTGCCAGGCCTTCTCATGGCCAATACTTTAACTTAGAATTGCTTATGAAATTTGTTTTACAATTTAAGATTCATCCAAAAACCAAAACACATTTGTGTGTATGTGAGTGTGTGTATGCGTGTATATATTCTTTCATGTAGTACTTTTAGGTATTTATGAGATTGTGGGTTTTTTTTTGTTGTTAATCACTGTTGACTTATAAATACATTATGAATGTTAGAAAAACAATCTTAATGGAAGAAACTTATTAAATGCATTGCTTATGATGATGACAAAGATGATCATAACAATAATAATAGTTACTATTTACTAAGCACTTACACTAAACATTGCGCTACATTCATTGTGTATCTTGTTTAATCCTCAGCACAACTCTATGAGGTAGGCCCCATTATTATTTAACAGAAAAGAAACAGAGGTTTAGAGAGAATCTCCTGTGCTCTAGTATGGTACTTTTTATCCTTCAACCTCAATGCCAACATGAATGAATCTTTTAACATCCCTAAAATGGTTAAAAAAAAGACTTCTTTAATAAAATGTCAGCATAAAGGAGGTTATAACTAATGAGCATTCAGACATTGTATAAGTATTGTTTAACAGGTAATTAAGCATTAGTTTTATATAATGTTTTTAATCTGAAAAAAATCAGCTGAAGTTGGACAGTACAATTAATGCCAAAGAGCTGTTGACAGTAGAAGCACATTCCATTTGATATAAATTGTTATCCAATTTTAAAAGATTCTCATCTTATAAACATGCAAAACTCTCTGGAGCTGTGATCTTAATTTATGGACGTCAGCATGAAAGGATTACCAAAAAAATCTTTTTTTGTTTTTTTTTTTTTTACTTGACAAACAAAACCCTTCATGATCTGACCCCTACCCGCCCTCCCCAGCTTCGTCTCCCGTGTACTGCTCCCAGATTCTTGCACTTTCTTTTCCCTATGGTACTGAAAGCTTTAGTTTCATTAACAAGCTCTGCATCCTCACCGTGAGTTATTTTTCATGCTGCAGCCATGTATCTTTTTAAAACCTGCATCAGATCACCTTATTCTCATGCCTGAAAACTTCCAATGGTAGTGCCCACTCTGCTTAGAAGAAACTCCAGTTCCCTCCCCATGCCCACGATTCCCTGAGATCCCAACACTGACCTCACTCATCCCCTCTTTCCATCTGCTGCCAGCTTACTCCACCCCATTAGCTCTGAACAATCTTCTTCCTCCTCCAGATCATGACTAAGTACTTCTCTCAACTGACTTAGTTCTTGTTTTGGTTTATTTCTGTGCTTTTCTCTCAGCCTAAAATAAACTTTAGAGTAAAAGTCTCTTGAATTGTAGTTAAGTGATTTTTTCTGGTAGTATTGTAACCGCATGGTAGGGTCACTTGCGAGGCAGGTCTGGTGTAAACAAAGTGACCTTTTATTCCAAAGCTAGCTTAGGGGAAGAAGTACGGGCTTCCTTCCTGCCTTAAGGGTACCCATTCACCTTTGGAGCAGAAAGTGGACACTTTTAAAGGGGGCCTATCATGAATGACACCAAAGGGGAGGAGGTGAGCAGGTGGGTGGGCCCACATGCTAACGTGGTGCCTTACGTACTGGGCAGTTGAGTTAGCATTTCATGGGCAGAAATAGATTGTAAAGGTGGCTGAAAACTGTCTAGATGGGAGAGAGTTTCATAGTGGGACTTTGGATTGTAATTCATCTGTTATCTCTGGAGGCAGTCTCCTGGTGGCTGAAAATTCCACTCTGGAGCTTCTAAGCATATAGTAAAACAAACTTGGCCTCTAGAGAGTTTCTGGTGAAGGGCAGGTCAAAGGTGATAATTGCATTTCTAAAGGACTATGTATGAAGTGAGGAATGGGGAAACGGAGGAAAGAGAGAAGAAGAAAATAATAAAAAATAATAGCAACTCCTTTTTCTTAGAAAAATGGGGCTACTTGGTTACAGTATGTTTTAATTTGTTGCTTCTTATTTTAAGTGTATCCATTATAGATTTTTGCTATACAGCTACCATGAGGCTTACCCAAAATATTCTACACTTTAACAAATTTAAAAAGTTTCTTTCAACAAATGAGAGACAAGCAGTATATGACTACTGTTAAAAATAAATTGTCACCAATTCCATTTAATTGTTACTACCTAAAAACTTCGAAAAAATATGTGACTGGAATAAATATAAATTCTTCTAATTAAGAATTTGTTTCATATAACTACAGTGGTGGCAACTTTCATCCTTACATGTATGTTCTTGCTCTCATTTGTTGTATATTAACATTTCACTCATTGTATATTAATGTTCCTGAAATTATTAATATCTGACATGATTTCTACTTTGAAATTATAAACTTCAGCTTGCCCAATGTGCCAGTGGAAGATGTGAATCTAAGCTCTGGACACAAAGCCAGAGTTTCTGTGAGTGGTGGTTGTAAAGTTGCTTCTATGCCAATGTCTTCTCAAAGCACACCTGTCAAGGAACCAGTGAGAAAACTGATGTCTAAATTAAGGTAAAGATATTTACTCATATATTTCCACATGCTTTGTTGAACTTTCTAAGCAGTGATAACTCCTGTTGTTTTCCCTACTGAGTTTTAATGTTACTGAATACATTCAATGAAGTGACATTATGACTTGTCTCCTAACTACGCTGATTTAGATGTACTGTGGGTTAAATGCCCCTTGTAATAGAACTGGTAACTGCCTGTGGTTACATAGTCTGGCAGTGTGGTGGACGTTAGTCCTCTCTTGAATGTAATAAATAATTTTAACTGAATTTTCTTTCTTTTTTCCCCTGACAAAGACTCTTACGACATTATATGGCCTTTTAAAAAAATCTGGGATTTTGTTTGTTTGTTTGTTTTAGTTTGGATACCAAATTTATTGAGGGAAATCAAATTTTACTTGTTCTGTGTAGAATGTTAACATTTGTGGGTCTGATATTTGAGCAATTTAAATATCTATGTCTCATTTCTCAAAGGATGGAGACAAGGAGTGGGAAAAGTTCATGATTCAGGGTTTTTTTTGTTTTGTTTTGTTTTTTCCAAATAGAGACTAATAATAGGTGGGGGGCCTTAAGTGTGCTCTAAAATAATGTGCTGTAAAATAGGTGCCATATGGGAGGGTGGTAAGTGGGGCCAGTACTACTATTAAATTAGCGTACCTCACTGATTTTGTTGGGTTCCTCAGACTTTTGTTGGGTTTTAAGGGTCTTGGTGGGATGAGAGGCTATGGGCCAGGACAAACATACAACATGCCCTACCTGGAATAGTATTTTTTCTTAGGATAGTGACTTGATGCCATGGGGTTGGCGAAAGTCTCTATAGCAGCATCCAGGGCTGCAGGGCTATGATTATTACATGGGCATGAAGGCCCCACCTGCTGTCTCATGCCTAACACTAGTCCTGCCCCAGGAGAGAGGAAGCACTCTTCCTCTTCCAGTATGGATGGACCCACCTTGGACTATGTCGAGGGACCTATTTTCACTAACACTAGGGATCCAGAGACAAGTGGTTGATGGAGCAATGAAGACAGACAGCTACATTCCAGAATACCAAGTTCTGACCACCAAATCTCCATTCTGTCTGGTTGGCAATCATATGCTAGCCTGGAAATAGGACGAAAGCAGGCCAGACCTCAGTGTGATACAGGCATTATAAGGCTGAAAAAGGCTGCTTGTCCAACGATCTAGAGAGACGTTAGAATTGCACTGCTGTAGCTTACAGTATAATCCCTAACGACTGGGATTCTCTAACTAGTTTCCTTCCCTCTGCCTGTATTTTTCTAGAAGTAGTATTTAAAGTCCTCAGCTTTGAAGTTGGTTGCTATAAATTTGAATCCTGATATGTTACTGGTCCTAAGATTCAGTCCTATTGGTTGGTCACTAAAGCATAGTAGTATACAGTAAGTTATATATGGATGTGCCTATATGTATTTGAATAAATGTATGAATATCATTAAAAATGTATGGCTGTGACCACATACCTAATTATTTGGACATGCTACCAGTGAACCAGGCCTTCTTAATAGCTATCATGCCAGGCACCATGGCTCATGCCTATAATCCTAGCACTTTGGGATGCCAAGGTGGGAGGATTGCTTGAAACAAGGAGTTAGAGACCAGCCTAGGCAACATAGCAATACGCTGTTTCCATAAAAAATAATAACAATAATAGCTATCAGGTTTGAGTCTTTATTGTATTTCAGGGTGGATACCCACTTACTTTTTATAAATTAATTTGTATTCCCACAAATTCATGAGACTGGTTTTATTTTTAAATCTCTTGTATGAATGAGGAGACTGAAGCTTAGAGGAACTAACACATTATAAGTCTCATGGAGAATTACACAAATACTCAGGATGGGGCTGGGGTTTAAGGCAAGGCTTTCTGACTTGGAATCCCATGCTCTTAACCGTATATAGCATATACCCTGTCTCCATGCTAGGAGAACTAGAGAGACCTTCCTGAGCGTGTTACAGCAGAGTTCGGATGCATAGTCACTTAAATTTCTTTTTAAGTTAGATCAATTTTCTTTTTCAAATTCATTATTTTCCTCATTTTTCTCTTGGCCAATTTTTGTTATTTGTCTAAGTGTAACATTTCTATTAATTTTAGTGAGTTACATGTGATCAAAAAGGGGATAATCTGATTGAGTGTACTAAGACTTTAAAATGCATCCACTTCTATCATTAGGCATCACTAGAAAATTAAAATTTCCCAGAAACTATCTCCGTAATGAACAGGCAGACTCTTTATTACTTAGAGTCATCATACTGTTATCAAGTGAGTACTCCGAAAGCTGAATGTGTTAATATATCAGCTCTATTCTGTACCATCCTAAATTTTGCGTGGTGATGATGATGATTATTATTTTTGAGACGGAGTTTCACTCATGTTACCCAGGCTGGAGTGCAATGGCACAATCTCGGCTCACCGCAACCTCTGCCTCCCGGGTTCAGGCAATTCTCCTGCCTCAGCCTCCTGAGTAGCTGGGATTACAGGCACGCGCCACCATGCCCAGCTAAGTTTTTGTATTTTTAGTAGAGACGGGGCTTCACCATGTTGACCAGGATGGTCTCGATCTCTTGACCTCGTGATCCACCCACTTCGGCCTCCCAAAGTGCTGGGATTACAGGCATGAGCCACTGCGCCTGGCCCATGGTGATTATTTTATTAAAAATATTCTATGGAAAAAAGTTAGAACACAAGACTAACTAAAACAAAATGAGCTCCTTGTCATACCAGTTTAGTCTTTTGCCTTCAGCAACATGTAGTATATTTTCTCACATTTCACCAGTGAAAACAGTTTTCTTTGTTAGATATTTTGCTGTTTTTTGTTGTTGTTGTTTTTGTAGTATTATTTGCTATTTTATATCTGGTCCACATGTAATTTCTTGAATTTACTAGACTTTAAATTTTTCAAGGCATGAAGATTGTGGCTAGCTGTGTACAATGTAAATTTATATAGAAATACTCAGAATTGTTTACTATATTTACCTTTCTTGTCACATGATAAAAAGAAAAGTAGTTAGAGACCTTTTAAGTGTGAAGGGTGTTCCTTTCATTTGGGTCACTTTGGACATGACATCGTCCTTATCTGTTTCCACAATGCCAAAGTAGTGTCTGGCCATCTCTGTGTAATTAATGCTAACAATTAATTAAAAATATAGTTTTTAGTGTACATACTCATTACCTAATTATTCTCAATTAGGCATTTTCCTGTCTTATATTACTTCTTACTTTCTGTGTATTAGTTTGCTGACTTCTCAAAGTAACATCTTTGAAAACAGATTGATTTGTCCACAGTATGTCTAACATATCAGCATATATTTAAATAATACTTGAAATTCAATTAAAAGGGATTAATGTAAAAAGCAGTATATAGTATTACTGGATGTTAAAATACTTTTAAATATTGGAGTGTAACTGAGTTAAGTTACTGGTAAATAAACTGAACTGGGTTCCAGACTATTAAATTTTATCAGGTGTTCCTAAAGTTTGGAGTAATATTAAATTTCAAATCACAATAATAATAGCAATAATATAAGTAATAATACATATTATGCACTTACTATATGCTAGGCACCGTCCTAAGGGCTTTACATATGATAACTCACTCATCTTACAACAATCCTGTATAGATGCTTTTATTATCCTCATTTTGCAGATGAGAAAACTGAGACTCATAGAGGTTAAGTAATTTGCCTAGCATTATATGACACTTAAGTGATAGAACTTAGATTTGAATCCTGGCAATCTGATCCCACACTCCTTGCTCTTAACTGTTGAACTGTAATGCCTTGTTTTGGTTTATTGTTGTATGTGTAAACTTGATAAGGCACTCCATTTACTTCATCTCCATAAAAATATAAACATGCTTTTTGTTATCTTAGATTTTTAAAATACCAAAAATAAGTTTTAAAAAGAATGTCACTTTTCAACATGTCTGCCAGTTGTTAAAGGAAAAGGCCATGAAAATACATATACTAGCAGTTGAGGTCTGCCAAAAAGCATTATTAGAGCTGTGTCATTTCCATTTCATACTGGTCTTTTACTGAGCTGGAGAAGACAGTTTTGGTCAACCTCCAGTAGGAGGCTTGCTCTTCTCCTTAGCCAGGACTAAGCTAATTAACTAGGTTATTGTTTAAAAAGAACAGCTGGATGACCAGAGAAAATAGGAATAATTCTTCAATCAAAGAGTTTCCGTAAAGATTACATGAAATTATGCATAGAAACTATATAGCAGTGTTTGGCACATTTCTAGTACTTTATGAAGAATAGTTGAATTGGCTGGGTGTGGTGGCTCATGCCTATAAGCCCAGCACTTTGGGAGGCCAAGGTGGGTGGATCACTTAAGCTCAGCAGTTTGAGACTAGCCTGGGAAACATGGTGAAACCCCATCTCGAAAAAATACAAAAATTAGCTGGGCATGGCAGTGGGCACATGTAATCCCAGCTACTCAGGTGGCTGAGTTGGGAGAATTGCTTGAGCCTGGGAGCACAGAGGATGCAGTGAGCTGAGATTGTGCACCACGGCACTCCAGCCTCAGCAATAGCATGAGACTCTGTCTCAAAAATAACAATAACAAAAACACCAAGAAAAATATTTGAATCTGACCAAATATTTGGTAGCCTTTACGGCTACCAAAATATGACTTAGAGTCCCTTCTTCCAACTCCATGGTGCACCTTTCTTGTTGTCCTCCAAGCATTTATCTCATGGTATTAGAATAGTTTGCTTTCTTGTCTGTTTTTCCCCACTAGGCCAAATAAGTTCAATAAGATTGTATTGGGTTCCTAGCATGGGGGGATGATGCCAGGCTCTGTGGGGCACTGAAGAACAAAGGCGATATTTTAGTAGGAATTAAAGAATGTCTGCAGAATTAATGAGTTGAGGAAATGCCAAATGGCAAAAGGTACTGTGATTTCAGTAAACCTGAAATTGTGTTTAAAGATATCTATTACGTGTCTATTTTTAGAAATAATAGTACATGTGTAAGATAGTATTCAGACTATAGGTATTTGGTATGGATTTTGAAATAGAGATGCCACAGATTGAAAGTAAAACTAATCCAGAACTTTTTCTCTCTTCAGACTTCCCCTTTGGTTTCTCCCCTTCCCTAGTAAATGCCACCGTCTAATATTTATTTGTCTAAGAGCATATTCCTAGGGGATTTCTGATGTGCTCTAAATTTAAAGAAGAAGAATTTATACTCACAATGGAAAGAACCAATGCTCTGAAAAGGTTTCAAGCCTGTGGTTGGGAAAGGGAGCCTGGATTTGGGGAGAAGCAAGGTTAGTTTGTGTAAAAGGTCTCTTACCCCTCCTGCTCCAACAAAATGGCCATAATGGTGACCCATGTCGCCTTTCCCAGGAACTCCTGTTGCAGCTTTTCTTTCTATGCCATATGATTTCTTCTCATCTTATATACCTGGAAGCCCCTTTTTATCCCATTTCTACCCCGTTTATCTTCTTTCTAGCCAGGCAGATAACTCTGAGGAGTGTTGTGTGTCATATTTAATGTTTGGGCAATGGCAATGCCAAGAATTTCCAGCTTTCTGGTTTGAATCTCCTTGAAACTGTAAATGAATATTAATACAAATAATATACTTAAAGTATGAAGAACGTAAATTGTATAAGAAAGAGCTGTTTTGTCGTTGGTATACCATATTATTTTACAACTGGAAAAATTGTTGTAAATCCCTTAGATAATATACATGAGACTCTTGGAACATATCAGCATTAGAATACTATACACTTTTAAGATGTGGTGGCTATAAATTTCCGGATCTCGTATTCTCCCGGGAATGAAATATGTGTCATATAGGTGATTAATCCTAGAAAAGCTGTCACCGTACAAGGATGGGTGCTACTGCCTTTTGACAAAATGAAGCACCTGTCAGAACAATGGCCACCACTATTTAAGAAAGAGCAGGGTCCACGTATGATTTCTAAGAGCAGTCCTGGAGTTTCTGATGAAAACATTGCTCTGGAGACTTAAACTCTTTAGTTTTCTCAGGAAAAAAGTTAGTAAGTCTGTAGTCAGCGTAGTTTTTTCCAGGAAATTTGCTATGCTGAGTTCTGTGCAGAAGAGAACACTCAAGTAGGTACAGGGCTTTCCTAGACTGGTTGTTTATGGATTTCGAGGCATTGTGAAGTTGGCTGGTTTCTTTTCTTCTCGCCCACCTGCCCTCCTTCCTTCTCTCCCTCCCTTCCTTCCTTTCTTCTTGTAACCTTTTTATTTTGAGAGAAATATATGTTCATGTTAAGTTGTAAGCAATAATGCTGAGGGATCCCCTGTACCCTTCACATAGCTTCTTGCAAAACTGTAGAAGAGTGTCACAGTCAGGATATTGACATTGATGCAGTCAAGATACAGACCAGTTCCTTCACCAGAAGGGTCCCTCCTATTGCCTTTTTATAGCCACACCCACCTTCTTCTCCCGAGTCCGTGCTTTCTGAAGAACACTTTGATGTCGACGATAAAAATGAAATGTTTGGAGGGAAATAATGTTCATCTTTGCCAGGATGTTTCATACCCAGAAGACAAATCCAGTTCTGACAAGTGAGTGCCACCTCTGTTATCCTAGCATATTCCCATATCTGCTGTGCTTGTATTCCTAGGGAGACTCTTCTGTATTTTTTCCCTGAGTATCAGCTACCATCAGAATTGGAAGAACCTGCATTAAGTTGTGAGGTGAGCTGGTTTTTCTGGAACTGTGAGGGAGTGATAGAATAGCCTGAATTTAATCCTCAGTGAAGAAAAATGTCAAGTGTTTCCAATAAGAGGACCTAGAATGGCTTAACTGAATGAAGATGTGAATCTTTCTCATCTTTAATTACAAATCTTGATTTTGTAATTAAAGCTGTATTTGAAATCATTGTGGCTGTGAGTTAAATAAGGTGGAAAAGATCTTATAGACAGATAGTTGCAGAGATGGAAAGAAATAGGACATAGTCCCTGACTTCCCTCTCCCCCATCGAAAACAGAGTCTCTGTTCCTTAGATACACCTCCTCAGCTGCTTACTATGAGGAGCTGAGCTGAGGATTGGATAGGTCGGGCACGTTAGGTATCCAAAGCACTAATCTTACTGAAATCACCAAGACATCACTGAACTAGTTGAAGAAAATCGCCTCTCAGTAACAGTGCCAGAAGTGATTGGAAAGAAAACTTTGATCAGCTACTTGGGGTGCAAAGAGTAAGCCTCACATCCATTGGCTGTGCTTAGGTAATAACCAGTAGTTTACAAAGGGCCCTGGCAGGGCTGTGAAGTTGATTGAGATGTGTATGCCTCACAAGTAAGCTGCTCGGCAGAAGTGGCGGGGAAGAGCTGCCTAGTGCAGGAGGGTGGGAGGCCTCTTCTCCGCCTCCATGCTCAGTTTTGCCTGTGGAGATGATGGATACACTTGGTATTCAGCACAAATTATTAATGCAACAGAGGGACTATGTGAGTCTGATCCTGGGCACCATCCCTAATTTTCTAGACTGTAATCATTGTTTCTGCCTCTCTACCTTCTACTCTCACCTCATCGTCTCCCATGGGGCTTCTGATTCCACTGCTGAACGACGGCTGTTCTTGTCAGGGCCACCAGTGACCGCTGCTAAGTGCAATGTCACTGTTACCTGACCTGTCAGAGGCCTTCAACCCAGGTGACCACTTTCGCCTTCTTGAAGCACCTTCTTTGTGTAGCTCCGGGGACTGCACACTGCCCATTGTCTTGCTTTCCTCTTGCTTTGTGGCGACTCCTATTGTGTGTGGTTTCTCAATGTTGGCATGTCTGAAGGCTCCTTCCTGGGCCACTTTCTTTTCTCTATTAAATGCTATTTCTAGATAACCTCATCTAATCTCTGACTTTAAATAGTGTCACTCACCCCACATGCCAGTGGCTTCCCTGTCTGCTTCTCCAGCACTCCCTTCCCAAGAAATCCAGACTCCAGCTGCCCTCTTGACATCTCCCTTTGAATATTTATTATTTTATCACTTAATTTTCCTTCACCTTGATTTTTGTATCTGCACAATTTTCTAACCAAGCTGCATTTATTTATGTAAGCTGACTTAATCCTTTTTTGGAAGGAAGTGAAGTATAATTTAGTTAATTAATTTAATTAGACCCAGACTTAAAAGGCCCATACTACCAATGTTGGCCAGTTCTAGGCTTTGATGCTTTTTATACTCAATGCTTGCATGATGTAACTCTGCTGTAGACAGCACATTCTCTAAAACCTAATATCCTGTTCTATTATCATTTATGAAAACAGCTGGAGCAGTGCCCAGAGCAGATCAACAAAAAGCTGAAAATGTGTTTCAACCAGGTAAGCTTCCTTTCAATATTGCCATTGATATTCTAAATGATCCTGTGTTCCAAAGGGTAAATAATGTGCATTTCCAAATGTTAGGTTTGAAAGCAAATCACATTTGCATTCACTCATTGAGACTTAATGTATAGCATATCAGATGTCATAAAGCAACATCTTTTTGAATTTTAAAATACAAGTGTTTCTATAACATAAAACTATGAAACACTTGGAGTAGGACTGTAACTTGAATAGGAAACAGGACATTTTGAGCTTTAAGCAATATATTAACTGAATCCTCAAAATAGACTGAAGCAGAAATTTTAGGTTGAAGTTTTAAATTATTTCAATTTCATCTCTCTCTTAGAAATTCATCCATGGTCTCAAGCCATTCCAAGATTACTAGTAATATTTTTGTGCATTTGTTTACAACTTTTCTCTTTCTCTGGGTAGATTTTTTTTTTAACAGTTATCAAATAATGCTGTGTATCTAGTCCTTAAGGATTTCCTGTAGGAGAAAGAGTCCAGATTGCCCTTCAGTTCTACTACAGAAGTATCTCAAATAATCAAATGCTCTAAAATCCTTTATTTTACACTAAAAAAATTCCCTGGGACTCCAACATGTGAACTTGGCCAAGTTGATTTAGAGGATGAATGTTGGAGCCAGGATGGCCATGAAGGTTCCCAGACTAATTGCACAGCCCAGTGTAGCCTAGAACCAGGATCAACCCTGAAATGTTGAGTCTTTTTTGACACTTTACCTGTGCCTTGTCACCTAGCCACCAGCTCCATCATTAGTGCGTACATCAGCATCTTCTTCCCTGTGCTTCCGTTTACAGCCATCTCTGGAAAGCTCTCATAACATGAAAATTTATAAAGACTAAGAGGTGACTGGCACTTCCTGGAGTTGTGCAAGAATGACTCCAAGCAGAGACACTGCCTCATAGGGTTGATAGGTAATGAGGTACATTTACACTTGATTTTAGCTGAAACTGAGGAAGGAATTGTAATGGAAGACATTTGAAAAATGAAAAAGAATGGTGAAGTAAATTCCCAAAAGACATATGACTAGGCAAACTTGAAAAGTAGAATGTAAACCATATTACTTCTTACTAAGACTTTATCACACAGTATTTAAAGTTCAGACTATGCCTAAATTTAACAACCCTTCTTGATAGATTTGGCTTTGATGTTTATATGTACCGGATGGTGATAAACAACTAGAAGTGAAAGGGCGGGGGGAGTAGTTATTGGTCTCCTATTACTGTTCAACTGAAAAGTGAATTTATTTTCTGAATAACATTTTGCTGAAAAAGCAGTAACTGAACATTTTCAGTTTGAAGAGTTGCTTGTCAACATTTCCTAACAAGAATAAAAGACAAAGTTTACTTTCAGTATGCTTTGATATTGTTCTACCATTAATATTATTTTCATCAATAATGTAAAACTGTGATTGATTGATCAAGAGCCACTAGAGATAGGCACTGAACTAGGTCTTTGCTAAACATTAACTCATTTATTCTCACAACTTTGGTAGGTAAGTGCCACTATCTCTTTTAATAATGAGGAAACAGGGATTCAGAAAGATAATATCCCAGTGTCATGATCAGATTCAGAATTGGAACCCTAATTTTTCCCACTCCAAAGCTCTTTTCATTATACATTTTCCCACCTTTTTTTTTTTTGCCCATCCCCTCTATTTTTGTGTTGCTTGTTTTTGTCTTGAGTTAGGATCTTGCTACATTGCCCAAGCTGGTCTTGAACTCATGGGTTCAAGCCATCCTCCTGCGTTAGCCTCCAAGTGGCTAGGATTACAGGCTGGTACCACTGCATCTGGTTATTTCATCTTATTCTCATATCCAGACTTTAATACTTCATCTTTGTGATAGAGTTCACGTGTATTACTTGCTATAAGTATATTACAACTTCTCAGCCTGTTGGTGTAGAAGAATTATTTTTAACTTACTAGAGCCCTGACATTACATCATGAGACATATATGGCTGAGATGCTGACAGTGACATATTTATGTGGGGTGTGTGTGGTAGATGGGTTGGCTTATTGGCCTACCAGGAATTGATTGTCCCAACTGAAAGTCTGTGTCAGTCAGCTTGAGGAGCTTATTAGTAAGGCTCTTGGATATTCCTGTAGCTCTTTACTTACTGGTTAGGGGACTCTGATTTGAATACCCTGTAAAACTTAGAAATTTGCTAAGAATTATACTGTCATACAGCTGTTTATCCAAGCTTATATATACCCTTTTATATCTGTTTCTAATTTTTTTTTCCAATGTTGACATCATCAGTAATGGAGCCAGAGTGAATAAGATAAGTGTTTATTCAGAGTGAACAGTGTTAGCATAAATGATGAACGGTATCCCCTTAATATGCCAGGCATGTCCGATTCAAAAAATCAAAGCAAAATAAACCGTCAGGAGACCAGCAGTTCCTGTTGAAATGAGACCTTATAAGCAAAACACAGAACAACTTGCTTTAAGGTGTGTACCTTTAATAAAGAGAGCCACATCAAAGTACAGGAGAACCTTACATAAGTCACAGGCTTCTTTGGTCACAACAGTGGTTTTCACAAATGCTATTGTAGAAGTAGGTGATACATGATGGCGTTGGTGGTCCTGTACCACCTGACTCAAACCATCATCTTTTACTCTTTCCTCACAGGCCATCTGTTTCATCTAAAATGTGTGCCCCAAAGTTGCTTGAACTTACTTACACTGGCCTACCTCTGAGCCTTTCCTCTCCTGATACTCCCCAAAATACTCCTATCCACTTTCCCAATCCACAGTGGGCCTCTTGAAATCCTTCCTCATTGAGCTTGGTCAATATTATCTTCTGTGTGACAACTTTCTTAGTTTCTCCATGTGAAATTAATCTTGACCTCTCTGTGTTCTGGGAGAACCTTAAAACCCTGTTTTAGCATTAATATTTCTGCCTTATAATAGATGATTATATTTCATGTTCTCCTGAGATTATAGAATCCTTCAAGTTAGTAATCCCGTCATCAAGTTCTGTATTCTAGCAGCATTCAACCAGTGCCTTTGCATGCATCTGGATCTTAATAGTTACGTGTTGAATCAAAGCTGATTGTTTCCGCTTTAGTGCCTGCCAACATAAACAGTTAAATGAATATTCCTGTTTGTGCGGTACAAAATCTGTAGATCTTGTAGGTCTTCCTTACTTTGCACAAACTCATTAGGATTTGGGAGCTGCAAAACTGCTAGAGCTCCTACTTTTTGAATTCAAGGCAGAAAATTAAAATCTCAGTTAAGTATCCTTTCTTTCGAATCCTAGTTCCATTCTGAGTTAATGTGGTTTGGAAAGAATTTGGTTTTTGATCTGCAGATACCTCTACAAGAGTGAGTTTAACCAGCAGAACTAAGCCTCTTATCTTGTTACAATTCTTTTGTCACCTTGATGAAAATGTTAAGACACACAAAAAAAGTTAATACAAGTAATTGTCCTTTTACACTGAGCTTGAAAAGTTGTCAGAATGGTTAACTTTCATTGAAACTTCCTAGAGAGGTTAGCAGAACCTCCTGGAGAGAAAGGCAGGAGAGTAAACCAAAAAGCTGGCCTGTAGTGTTTGACAAAAACATCGTTTACAGGTTACTAAAGGGGAACCTTTCGGAAACTGAATATGACTTTGAATGTAATGTACTATATAAACATTCTTGGTCTCATCTCGTATTAATAGTGTCGAGGCTTTTTGTTTTTGCTTTTTTCTTTTACTTTTAATTTCAAAATAATTATAGATTCATAGGAAGTTTTAAAAACAGTGCAGAGAGGTCCTGTGTACTCATCACCCAGTTTCCTCCAGCGCAGAATTATGCATAATTATGATACAATACCAAAACCAGAAAATTGAATTTGGTAAAATGTGTGTGTATAGTTTCTATGTCATTTTATCATACATGGAGGTTTGTATAGCCACTACTGAAATCAGGATGCAGAATTCTCATTACCGTAAGTATCTCCCTTATGCTACCTTTTTCTAGTCCCATCCACCCAGCCCTTCCGCAATCACCTCTCACTCTTGGCATCCACTAATCTGTTCTCCATCTCTATCTTTGTCTTTTCAGGAACGCTGTAGAAATGGAATCATATGAATGTGTCGTTTGACAATTGCTTTATTAATTCAGCCTCACTTCAGGTCTATTTAAGTGTGTCAGTAGCAGGTTCCTTTTTATGGCTGATGAGCAATACTATTGTTTTTTCAAATGATGTTTCAATAATGTTTGCCATTTTTGATATTTATCTTTGATTTGTTTTGGTTTATTTTATTGTTGCTTTTATTTTTATGAAAAAGTGTTTTCTGACTATTATTTAGAATGGCAAAAGCTATAAAATTCTAGAGTTCTGAAAACTGTAAGTAAGTGGCCAGTGACATGTGAACTGTGTTGTCCTCCTTATTCCAGCTGAGTTGAATTATTTCCCCTACTCCACCTTTAGGCCGTAGGAGATGTCTCTCCCTGGGTTTGCCATGCAGCCTCTACTGGAAGCATCCATGAAGCTTCCTGGTAGAGGTGGGGGTTGCCTTAGTTGTAAGTCATCAACTTGTAGGTCGAATTAAGGATGTCCAAAAGTGGATTCCCTTCCAGGATCTTTAAATGTAGCTTGGATTTCAAGGCAGGATTTACCCATGTGTTTGAAATTCCCTTGCTGTGAGTGCTGCATATCTGCTCTTCTGAATTCCTGCTATTTTGTGCCTTACTTGGGGACATAGGGTCCTTATGTACCATAAGACATAATGTTTGCACACTTTTATTATCTTATGCTGTAGACTAGGGAGTTCTTGAGGGCAAAGACTGTACCTTGTATATGTCCGTATCACCTATAATTAAATGCAGTGCTTTCAAATTAAGAACTAGTTAGTCAATATTTATTAAACAGAATTTCCTATATGTAGGGATTTTTGTATGCTTGTTTAAAGGATTTTGTAGAAAAAAGGGAAACTCGTGAGGTCAGTGAATGCTAACGGAGATGATGTGGATGTCAGAGAAGGGTCTGCACATAGTCAATGTAGTGGGGGGGTCTGAAGAGGGAAGGGTAGGCCCAGAAGACAAATGAGGCTACTTACAACTTTCTTGGCAACCAGTCATATTAGAACACAGAAACCTCCTTATTACATAAACATTCAAATGTTTATCAAAGTGGGATTTGCCCTGTATCTCTTTCCTCAGAATATCACTTGGCCTTCTTGAAATGTTTATACAAGCAATTAATGTCATTCTAAAACTGAAGCATTTGGCCTCTCCATTATCTCTTTCTACTTCATGAGTGCCTCAGACACAGCATGAAATTTTGGAAAACAACCAAGATTCTTCAATTAGCGAGGATCATATGCATAACTATCTGTACTTTTTGTATCACGATAAGGAACCTGAAGAGAGTGAGAACAGGAATTCCTCTTTCTGTAGTTTGTATGCTTTCTAGATGTTACAGCCTTGCATTACAAGTAACACTACATCATCTGCCAAGACAGCCCCAAGTGGTGGGTCATTGTGTCATTGCCTGTGAATTACTGGTGCTGTGGAAAGTCACAGGCACATGCTTACTTTGTGCCTTAGATAATCTGGTGGTCACTATTGGAAAAACAGATTCAACTTTTATGAGGTTCTTCATTCCAGAGCAAAGGTCTCCAAGCCCACTGTGATGTGTCTCTTTCCTCCTTAGAATTACAATTACTGGAATATTATAAATTTTTCTCTTCTCTCTTCATCTTCCATCAGAGTATATGTAAGTTCCTTAAGGGTATCAACACTTCCTAATTTTAGACCACCTGTAGTACTTACAAAGTTGACACTTGGTACATCTAGGCAGAGTTGGAATATGAAATTGCCTTGTGATATTAGGGAGAAAGTAATATTTTTAAAACATGCTAAAACTGTTTTCAAAACATTCCCAGATACAGAATACTTGCATGGCCCAATATGAAAAAAAGCTAAAGAGGAAAATACAATCCGTTATCTACGATTCAAATACAAGAGGAATACGCAATGAAATCTCTCTGGGGCAATGTGAAGGAAAAAGAAAAATCTCTGAGGATGAGCTGAAGAATCTTCGTATAAAACTGGCACTATTGTTGCAGAAACTTCAACTGGTGAGTGATAAAATTGTATGTGAGCAGCAGAAATAGACTCTGTGGAACGAGAACTCAGCTAACTTCCTCTCCTAACATTGTCATTCACTTACTGACCTGGACAAGTCACTTAAGCCAGCCCTTACTCTCCCTATAAGGATTTTGAAATCATAAATAACTGTGAAGGCATATATTAGAACATTTAGAAACTCTATTCTCTCATATTTTAAACACTTCAGAATCTTTGGTGGTGTTGGTATAGCATGATCACCCTTCATGTCCCTTTAATAGGGACACTAAGTAGGTATTTTTCTTCAGTTTTTTCAGACAGTGAAATATTTTACTTTACTTTTATTTTAATACAGAATTAAAAATAAATCCTCTTAGAGGACAGGTTGGGAGAAGTCAGGAAACATCGTGTAAGTATGGATTACTGTCGGTTTTGTTTGTGTATTTTAATGGATAAAGAATTGAGCTCTGTAATGGATTGAACTAATAAGGAAGAGCCCATCTTCTATAGCACATGGAAATGCTGCACAAAGTACAACAAAACTGAAAATATATGTAGTCAAGGATGAAAGTCTTCCTGTGGTGTCTAGAAATAAATTGAGAAATCCAAGCCAGAACAGTGAGCCTTGGGAGCACATGGCATTTTGTCCCCAAATATAGGCCCTGTGTGCTGGAACAGGAGACAGAGCCTTCCTGGGTCACGCAACGTGAGGGGACAGGTACTGAGACCCTGATGGAGGATTGGCTAGAGGATTGCCTTGCCCTTGGGGAGAGACAAGGAAACTTATCAGACTTACATCAGTATGATATGTGAAGAACATAGACCTTGAAGCCAGACTGCCTGGGTTTCAGTCCTGGTTGTGAACATTTAAATGTGGGAGTCTATTCCCACTTCAAAAAAATAAATCTTTCAATTTATCTGAAAGTATCTTATATTAAGTACAAAACAAAATACATAAAAGCATTTTTTTTTGCTTAATTAAAATATATTACAAAAAGAGAAGTCCCTCTCCCCTTTGATGGTCTAGGCAACAGTTAAAATGTTATTAAAATTTAAAATTTTTATATAAAGGTAATTGTATTTGTGCTTCTATCAGCCGTTCCACTTCAGCCAATTTGTCTAGTTTATTTGTTGCTATGAGAGTGGAATCTCTGTGGAGCTTCTTTTGGTTCTTGTGGCCGAGAAGGATGCCAAATGTTTTCATGTGTTAAAGTTCTGCTGTGGAGCCTGGCACATGGTAGTGTTTCACTGGCAATTATTGTTTCACTAACAAGAAAACTAGATAAAGACCAAAGAAAATCTGTATCAATAGAAATTGAATATTACTTCCTGACTATTAAACAAGTTTATGAAATAATTGGCTTTCATAATAGCAAATCCATTTTGGCTAAGAAAAACTGAAAGAATAATCATTTACTACTCCTTCTCTTCAAACCTCTAGGTTCTTAGAGAGTAGCCAGAGTAACTGTACTAATTTAATTTGCTGTATTCACAAAGTTTGGTAGACAGGTGAAGGGCTTCAGTCAGCAGAGTATGAAACTCTTTTGCCTAGTCTCAGTGAAGAGGTACTCAAAAGGCTCCTATCCAAATGTATTACTCTTATCCCCCCTCATGAAATTTCTATGGAGGATGGAAATAACATAGCATGGAAATAATGTAGCATCCTGGAAGAAGCATGGAAATAATATAACATCCTAGAAGAAGTTTAGCCCACCAGGCAGAGGATAATCGCCACAAGATCAGATTATGTCTAACAGGATGAGAAGTGCTTATGTCAGGGTCACAGGGCATTCTTCAGGGTCATCGAGTATTTGGAAGTCAAGGTAAGTATCGTCATTGTAATCCATCTGCAGGAACAGCGTCCCAGTCACAAAGCTGGAACTCACTACAATTCCGCCTCGTGAGAGCAAGTCTCGGGTAGAGGGAGTAAAGCTGAAGCACATTTTATGAAACCAGAGAAGAGATGCAGAGGCGAGGGTAATGGTGCTAGATACTTAGTGCTGGGATTGTTTCTGAAAGGTCCTTCCTAAAAATCCTCTTATCAGCTTAGTTGGAGAGTTAGTTGATCCCATAGTTGGGCCCAAGGAATGAGATTTAGATCAGTCAGCAAAGAGGGAACGTTCAAGGGGACCCCAAAAAGTTTGTGGAAAATGAGATTAAAAGCTAAAAGTAAAAATGTAAACTTTATTTCTCAACATAATCTCCATCAAGGTCAAGATACTTATGTAAAGAATGACACCAGCCTTTTAGATCTGTCTCGGGAATTAAGCCATGTCAATGCAGTCTTTTTTACATTATTAAGGAAAACTGGATGCCCTTTACAGATTTTTTTTTTTAAGATTTTTAAAAAGAAGTCAGAAGGAGTCAGATCAGGACTATCAAGTGTATGCCTAACGATTTCCCATCAAAAATCTCACAAAATTGCCCTCCTTTGATGAGAGGAATAAGCAGGAACATATGTCCTGTTGGAAGAGGACTTTCTGATGAAGTTTTCCCAGGTGTTTTTCTATGAAAACTTTGGCTCACTTTCTTAAAACACCATTATAATAAGCTGATATTATTGTTCTTTGGCCCTCAAGAAAGTCAACAACCAAAATACCCTGAGTATAAAACTGTTGTCATGACCTCTGCTCTTGACCGATCCACTGATGCTTTGACTGGACCGCTTCCACTTCTCGGTAGCCATTGCTTTTTTCTCAGGGTCATACTTGCAAAGCCATGTTTCATCTCCTGCTGCAGTTTTTTGAAGAAATACTTCAGGATCATGATCCCACTTGTTTCAAATTTCCATTGAAAGCTTTGCTTTTGTCTGCAGCTGATCTAGTTGTAATGGTTTTGGCACCCATTGAGTGGAAAATTTGCTCAACTTTAATTTTTCAGTCAGATTTGTGTTAGCTGAACCACTTGAGATATTCGTGGGGTTGGCACTTGTTTCTGCTATTAATTATCCATCCTCTCCAGTTAGAGCATGAACAAGGTTAACTGTTCCCTTGTAAAGTGGTGTGGGCAGTCTGACACTGCCAGCTTCATCTTCAACGTCATCTCATCCGATCTGAAACAAGTTATCCATTTGTAAACTGCTGATTTCTCTCTTTTTAAAAAATTATTTGCCATAGTCCTATAGGCCCCTCAGTCTAATCTCATTCTTTTCTGTTACAGGCTCTTTTGGGGGCATTGTCCCCATAAACTTTTCATGAAGCGTGTATGATTTTGACATTCTTCCACCCAAGCTTCACCATAAATTTTATGTCTGTTCTTGCTTTAATTTCAGCTCCTTTCAAACTGTTATCTTATTTTTTTAGTGCATCAAACTAGATCCTGGTCAAATATGTCATAACAAATTATTTTTGTTCAAAAAATTTTGAAATCCATGCCCACATAGTTTTTTCATAATATGCATTTTCCATGAACTTTTTAGAGACCTCCTACGTCTAACTGTTCCATGGATCAAGAAGCCCAGGAAAGGAGACCATGAAATTGCCTCAGTAGGGAGCTGAGTAAAAGAGAGAAGGGGAGGATAAAGAGAAGGGAACAGACCAGGGTAGTAAGCCAAGAGCTGAGAGAAAAGATGCTGCAATGGAAACAGAAGAAACAGAGAAGACAGAATTTGCCTGCTTGTCTGTTCTTGCCTACAAGACTAAAGATTCATAAATTTTAAAAATAGGAGGTGACAACCTATAACAGAGAAGGATGAGATTAGACTGAGGGGCCTTTAGGAATATAGCAAGTAGTTTTTTAAAAAGAGAGAAAAAATAGTTGTACTAGCTTCCACTAAAGAATAAAAATATGAACCAAGTTTCTAACCACTCATTAGCATAAAATGACATTAAATGAGAAAACATTTTGAAAGGTTAAAAGCATGATTCAAATATAAGGTGACTTTTGTTGCAGCATGAGTCATAGCGGAGACTGTTAGGAGGCTGCCCAAATTACAGGAGGAAGCTCTGCAGCTTCTTTCCCTGGTGTGACTGTGGCTTCTCTTTTCCAGGGTGGTCCAGAAGGTGACCTGGAGCAGATTGACACCTATTTAGAAGCTTTGCTTAAAGAAGATAATCTCCTCTTCCAGAACAATTAAAATAAAGTGACCATAGATACAAGACATAGGCTCTTGTTAGAAAAAAAAATGAAAATACTCCTGAAAATTAAGAGTCAGAGAAGGTATTCCCTTTTAAAAAATGCTAGTAAGAAAATTGGAAGATTCTTTAAAAATTTTTCCTTTTTGTTTTTGTTACTGTAATTGTTCTATTTAACAATAAGAATTAAGAAATAATTGTTTTTTTAATGAGAAAATTGTATACTCTAGAAATAGAGACCAATTTACAATTTATTATATTCCCTAATCCTGTTATCTAAGTCTTCCTTTTCTTTCAGAAATACTAATCATCTCTAGAGTTCTCTAATTTTCATGTGAGCTACTAAATGAAAATGTCACTTAAGGTTAAGTTTTGTTATTCCTTAAAAAGATTATTATTGTAATTTTGTTATTCCTTAAAAAATTTAAAAGCAGATGTTTTCAAAATCAATATGCGAAGGACTACAGAATTACCTCCTCTTGAAGATGCTGAAAAAGAAAGACATTATGCCCTTTCTCCACTATAGCCAACACTCAGTAAAGCAGAAAATATAAATCCCCCTAAAACTTTGAGATATGGTTTATATGATAATTTTATTAGTCATAAAGAATAAATCTCTTAAGCATAATATATATACGTATTACACATATGTAAAAATTATTTTACATTTACAGATACATAAAGAAGTATGTTTTTACACTCTTGATAAGTGTTTATTTTTTTGTTTAGAAATGTCTGAAACTTTAGACAAAAACAATAAAACATTTAATATTCGTTGGTGAAATTGTATAATTTTAATTTACGTATATACATATAGCAAAAGCCTGGAACATGAGAAATGGAATATGGTAAACTCTTTATCCCATTTTTGTCTTTGGCCACTTAAGTACTCTTCTCAAGAGGCATGCTTTTACCAGTTACTTGTAAATCCATCCCCAAACAATCAATATCTATAAAACCATATATATCATGTTATAGCTGTAGATATGGATGTAATAGCATCCAAAAGATGCTGTTGCTTTTCTCCACTCAATATACCTTCAAGATCATTACATATTAAGACCAGTACATGCAATAATATATATGTATTGAGAGATAATGAGATAACCTCTCATTATCTTCAACTGCTCCTTATTATTTCGTTCTGTGGAAACACTAAATCTGTTTAACCATTCCTTATCTATGCATATTTGTTATTCTTTTGGGTTTACATGTGCACAATGGTGAATTTCCTTATAAATTTGCTCATTTCACACATATTCAATTACTTCTGTCAAATGTCTCAGCAAACGAATTGCTAGATCAAAAAGTATATACATTTTATTATGACTAGATATTGCCTAATAGCACTTTGAAAAAATTGTATTAATCTACACTGCTACAGCAGTGTATGAGTTCCTTCACCTACCTGATGGATTACCAGACTTTCTTATCTTGCTCATCAAACAGGTGAAAAGTGGTATATCCTTATAGTTTTCACGTACATTTCTTGTATTTTGAGTGTGATCGAGCATCTTTTCATATGTTTAAAAGTCATTCAGATTTTTAAATTTGGACTTTGTCAATTTTTCTACTTGGTGGTGGGTGTTTTTCTTACTGATTTGTAAGAACTATCTCCATATTAGGGATATTATCTTTTTTATATGATATGTATTATAGATATTTTCTAACAAACTTTCTATTTTTGTTTTTATAGTGTTTTGAATCATCTGGGATTTAAAAAAAAGATTTTGATTTAATTTCCTTTTGTTTATGGCTTCTATGGTCATATTTAGAGAGGACTTTTAATGCCAAGATTATTAAACAATTTTGCTTTGTTTTCTTATAGTGATTTGTATGGTTAAACCTATGATTTATCGGGAATTTATTTTGGAGTGGCAGTAAGTTAGAAATCCTTTGTATGTATGTATGTGTGTGTATGCATGTCCACATAGCCATAGCTTTTTCCTAGAATTATTAATTGATAATCAGTTATTTCCCTTCTGCCTTACCATACCACCGTTACTGCATATTAAATTCTTGCTTGTAATCGAGCCTAGTTATAAAAAAAAATCTTTTTTTAATTGAGCGCTTCACCTTTTCTCATGCCAGATTCATGTTGTTTTGGTAGCCCCACTTAATAATTTTATTTTTCAAAATTTTCGTGTGTACTTTTTTATGCTTGATTCTCAGAATTGCATTTTATAGCCACCACTATTCCTCAAATTCTATTTATTTTTTTTTAGGTGAGGGTTTGTGGTGATAATACAGATTAACATAGAGAAAACTGACATGTTTTTTAATACTGTCTTTCTACCCAAGACCAAGATATGCCTTTGCATATTCCTAAGTCTTCATTGGAACCCTATAGTACCATCTTAAAATTTTCTTCAAATTCATCTTGCACATTCCTAGTTATATTTATTGCAGTTAGATTAATTATTTAGCGTAAATAAATGAAGGCTTTTTTTTCATAAATGAAGGCTTTTTCCCATTATCTTATGACTGGCTAATATTTTATACAGCAAGACTCTTGATTTTGGGACTTCAATATTGTATTCAATATAAGAATTCTCATTTTACAAATAATTTTAAAGTTTTTTTCTATATCAGCAAAAGATCATTATGCAGATTTTCTTTAAAGTCTAATTTATATTAAGAAACAGTTTCCGGATCTCAGGTCCTTATATTCTTGATCCATCCAAAGTTTTCTCTCCACAAAGGATTTTTTTGGCCTCCTTGAAAACTATTATTACCTTCCTCTGCCATCATCAGTATCCATTTTTTCTTTAATATTAGTAAAGATTAGTAAATGTTAATGAGGATAAGAAGTTAGCACATCTGAGCATCTATAGCAGACATTTAGAAAGAGTCTTAAAGGAGACTTCCCCAAAGAATGCTTTTGGAAAATTCTAGCAGGATATTTCTCATATTCCTAGCTGAATAATCCTGAGGCTGAGCCCTCACTGTCTCCCCTTGTCTCCCCTTTGTCCTTTTTACTCTCCAAAAAAGAGTATATTTCACTCTAATGGTTTCAAGTAATTCTTTCAAATGGATAAGTTTCACATTTCTATGACCTTATTTTCACCTTTTTTTTAGATGGAGTCTCACTCTGTCGCCCAGGCTGGAATGCAGTGGCACAATCTCAGCTCGCTTGCAACCTCCACCTCCACGGTTCAAATGATTCTCCTGCCTCAGTCTTCTGAGTTGCTGGGATTACAGATGTGTACCCAGCTAATTTTTGTATTTTCAGTAGAAATGGAATTTCACCAGGTTGCCCAAGCTGGTATTGAACTCCTGACCTCAAGTGATTCACCCACCTCAGCCTCCCAAAGTGCTGGGATTACAAGCATGAGCCACCGTGCCTGGCCCTATTATTTAAATCTAATTATGACATCAGATTGTCCCATCAAGAGTCTATATTGATATGTTTGAAACAAAATTAACCATATTCACCATAACCACCATCACTTCTTGTCAAGGCAGTTTATTTAGGCCCCAATGGCTCCTTCTTAGGAATCAAGGATTTTATAATAAACAGGTAATCAGGATTAAAGAACAGGGACAAAGACAGAGACCAGATGTATGAGCCGGGCCAAAATGGAAATAGAAGTAAAAACTGAGTGGGGTTAGAAAAGGAGAACTATAATTTAGGAGTAACAGAATTATATTATTTCTGCCTGAGGCTTTCTGGTTCCAAGTATGGTTGGTAGCAAAATGGGTTGAGGACCACACAAAGCATTCATTTCCACTACTGGACCTTGGCTACAGTTCTTAGGTACATTCACCCTCTTCTTAAGTTCATTGGCAAATGGAGCTTGGTTAGGACAAGATTAGCCAGATTAGAAAACTGGAGTGAGATAAAGCTGGCAGGCCCAGGGCATGTGTAGACACTTGAGAGACCAAAAAAAAAAAAAAGGTAAGAACAGAGAGTGGGGGAGAAAAAGGAAGAACAATGCCAGAAACACAGCCCAATATGTTCCTTTATCTTCAGATGACACTTTACTGACTACTGCATCTACAGTTTTTCTTACTAATTATTTGATTTTTTTCTCTTACACATAGACTTATTTTTAACAATACTCAGAATGTATAATTTTTTCATGTAAAAATGTTATCTAAATTTATCTTCACAGTACCTTTTATTATTATTTTACAGTTGGGGAAACAGACTTGAAAACAGAAGTAATGTTTCAATGCAGTTAAGCGGTAGAACAAAGCATAGAATCTAGACTTCCTGATTGCAACTCAAAGTTCCTGCCATTAGATCCACTGTACCCCTCAATAATGTAGGCAAAATTTATGGCTAACAATATAATAAGCGTTACCCTCTCTAAAATATTGTCTCTTCCCTTCACAAAAAACCTACGTCTCTGCATGTTGGTAAGAACAATACCATTAGTTAGTGCCCACTGACCTTGGTTTTAAAACTGTGCAGATGAGTTAATCTCACTGGCTTTCTGTTCTTATTTAGCCTGCTGCTGTAAGAGGTTTAGAGTAGCTTTCTGAGAGCATATGGTAGCCTTCAGTTTTAGTGAAGAGTGAGGGACTAAATCCAGAGGAAACTTACATGAAAACAACCTGAGGAAAAGCTGTAGACTGTGAGTCAAGATGGGGAATGGTCAATCTATAACTGGCGATCAGGTAGCAGTTCCTACACAGGAGACCCATGTGTGGTACAGAACATTTATGACGGAATATCCATCTGGCCTGCAAACACTACATGAATTTAAGACGCTTTTGGGTCTGCAAGGTCTGAATCAGAAGGCCAATAAACATATTGATCAAGTTTATAACACCTTTGACACAAACAAGGTAAGACCTTTTACTTTTCATTTCATTTGAAAATCCTGTGGTTCTGTACTCTTTCCTTTTTTTTACCCTATAAAATAGCCTTAAGTAAAATATGTGCATCCCACTGAACAGAGAGGTCTTCAGACAACCCAGAGCTTGTAGGTAAGTGAGTCATTAAACACATTTAGTACTGACGGCATGAAAATAATTGGGAACTAGCCTCTCCCACCCTAGGAAGTGTTCTGCATGTAGGGAGTTATTTTAAAACCAAATTAAATCTCCACATGGAATTCTAATGCTATCATTTAAATAAATCTAATAAGTACAGATTGATTTACAAAGACTGTTTTCGAATTATTTAATGCATTGGTGACATTTTATAGAAAGGCAAATTACAGGACTCGGCTTTTAAAAATGTGATTGCATCTAGGTTGGCAGATAAAATCAATACAAATTAGCCAACATGTTGTCTGAACTGAAATCAAAAGTTAAACTGCTTCATATTACTTTTTTCCCCCCATATTTGACCAAGTTAGTTGGGGGAAAATGAAAACTGAAATTCAGACAAATTTTTGTTTCTAAAGATTGTTACTCAACTATTTTCTTGAATTTACTCATTCCTGAGGAGCTGTAGTGCATTTAATTTCATTTCTTGAAAAAATGCAAAGAGAAGAGAAAAGATATTGAATTGAAAAAAGAAAGAAAGAAAAGCAACAACCTGAAATATCAGGCTCAGGTTCGGCCTGATTTTAGTTGTTTATTTTGGTTATTTTACCTGTATATTTGTGTATTTCAAAATGTGTAGATGCTGATCAAAATAAAAGGAAACAGAGAAAATACTAATAGAAAAGAGATGACTTCAGAAGGCCATCCAACTGTTAAAGAGAAAGAAGGGATGGTAAATTGAGTAAAATTAAAATAAAAAAACAGGTTGTCCGAAAGGGTGTATAGAATTTAGCACAATACTTTAAACCAAGAAGCCAGTGACTTAAAAGGAGGTAACAGGCAGGAACTTGGGAAAATTAAACCGGTGCAAAATTAACAGCTATTTTAATCCTTGTCGCAATGTCAGGAACAGATTTCTTTAGGACATTATGGTCTTTTGCGCTTTGGTATCAAACATGAGTTAAGCACTGCCTGTTTAGCATGACAATGTTCTCCTCCTCGTAAATTTTACTTAGTGTCAATGCAAGCAGAAGGCAATCTTCAAGGGGCTGACAAATCAGTGGGGAAATGTGGCAGATTCTGCTTTTGTTGCTAATCCTGAAATGTGTTCCAGAGACTATAGGAGTGTTGCCATGTTGTCTTTATTTGCCTCTGCCTGCAGATGTGTCTCAGCTCTCAATCTTACTTCTTTCTTCCTTTCTGTCATTCTCTGTGTTCCATTCTTTGTATGGCTGCTATAAGCAGCCCAGTATCAGGATAGAAGTTGGTTGCTCTAGACAGCAGTTTCTTTGGCTCTGAGTACTCATGAGAGGTTAGAAAATGAGCTATCAGTGAGTTTTACAGTTATTCTCTAAAGGTGTTATCATATCCCAGGCCAGCAGTTTGGTTGCTAGCCCAGTGTTTATGAACACATTGTACATGTCAGCAGTTCACGTGCAAGAATGGGAACATGCAGAAAGGAGTGGGTGGAAGCAAGGATCTGCTGTCAGATGAAGCCCCCTGTCAAGGAAGCAGGACCAATGTCCACACATGTGTGTGTGCCCTTGATTATGAGAGCCCTCTCAGTGTCCGCCACAGGAATAATGGTATATATTTATGGGGTACAATACTATGGTGTGATATACAGTTGGTCCTTGAACAACACAGGTTTGAACTGTGAGGGTCCTCTTACAGATTTTCTTCCTTCTCTACCATCCTTCAGACAGGATGACCAACTTCTCCTCTTCCTCCTCCTCAGCCTACTCAAACGTGAGGATGATGAAGATGAAGACCTTTGTAATGATCCACTTCTACTTAAAGAATAGTAAATATGGCCAGGCACGGTGGCTCATGCCTGTAATTCTAACACTTTGGGAGGCTGAGGCAGGAGGTTCATGAGGTCAGGAGTTCAAGACCAGCCTGACCAACATGGTGAAACCCTGTCTCTACTAAAAATACAAAAATTAGCTTGGTGTGGTAGTGCACACCTGTAATCCCAGCTACTCAGGAGGCTAAGGCAGGAGAATCGCTTGAACCAGGGAGGTGGAGGTTGCAGTGAGCTGATATTGTGCTGCTGCACTCCAGCCTAGGCAACAGAGAGACACTCCATCGCCTCAAAAAAAAAAAAAAAAAAACAGTAAATATATTTTCTCTTTTTTATTATTCATAACATTTTATTTTCTCTAGTTTACTTTATTGTAAGAATGCATTATACAGTACACATAATATAAAAACTATGTGTTAATTAATTGTTTCTGTTATTGGTAAGGCTTCCAAGCAATAGCAGCCTATTAGTAGTTAATACATTGTGAAATGATTAACTCAAGCTAATTAAAATATCCATCAACCCACATACTTATCATTCTTTGTGGTGAGAACATTTAAAACATACTCTCTTAGTGATTTTGAAGTATACACTATTATTAACTAATAATGGCTAATTAATCATCTGCTACCCAGTCTAAGAACAAATGTTCCTCATCGTTTCAAGCATACATTTTCTTTTCTACATCCTTCGTTTGAGCTAGGACCCAAACAAGGTCCTCATGTTCCAACTGTGGTTCTGACTCTCAAGTCTTCATTTTTTTTTTTTTTCTGTGATAGCTCTCTAATCATCTCTTTCCCTTTCCATGCCAATCATTTGTTAGGGAAAGAGAGTCATTGGTTCTATAGAATATCCCACATTCTACATTTATCTGATTGTTCTCCTGTGTCATCTAACTTGCTTTTGATTCTTTGTATTACCTATGAATTGGTATTTAGCTGTAAAAACAGATTCTGATTTGTTTGGCAAGAATACTTCATAAGCACATAATTATTGGCTGTCTCATTTTACTGAATTGTGTGCTAGGTTCAAGCAGTGTCAGGCTGATTACAATGAGGCAATTACTAACTCTACGTGAAACAAGGAAGTCAGTAATTTTAGTATGCCACTGCTATGCAGAGAGCAAAATGTACCATAGGCTGGGCGTGGTGGCTCACACCTGTAATCCCAACACTCTTGAAAAGTTAAGAAGGCAAGCAGATGGTTTGAGTGCAGGAGTTTGAGGCCAGCATGGGCAACATAGCAAAACCTTGTCTCTAAAAAAAATACCTAAAAAAAAAATTAGCTGGGCACAGTGGCTTACATGTATAGTCCCAGATACTCAGGAGGCTGAGGTGGGAGGATCGCTTGAGTCTGGAGGGGTTGAGGCTGCAGTGAGCAGTGATTGCACCACTGCACTCTAGCCTGGGTGATAGAATGAGACCCTGTTTCAAAAAACAAATTACCACAATCATTAAATGAAACTCTGACTTTTAGATTAACTATAATTAAGGGGAATCTGGTGGGAGAACAATACTGTGTTGGTGAATGCTTCATTAGCTCAGAGGGTTCAAGGGCAGGTAACTCTGTTGACATGTGCTTATTTCTGTGGCGTAAATACTCGCATTGTGACCAGTTTTCAAGCTAACAACTATTTAATACTTGGCTTATACAATTTCTGAATTGAACAATCAGCTCACACTGGCAGATGAAATATGCTCCAGCACACCATTGCATTGGGTTATATGAGGGTCATAAAATTAGATACTTCTCTGTTAATATAACAGGAAGCCAATGTCTAAAATTAATACATCAAGATAAAAGAATAAGCATCTTAATTACAAATGTAAGTAAAGACTAGGAAAATCCCCACTAGTTCAATGTTTTTAATTATAAGTCTTTTAGTTGTTTTTAATTTAAAATACGTGTATGTTCTATGTACATGCTTAAAAACTTAAAAATTTAAAAACTTTAAAAATTTAAAGATAACACAGAAGACAGCAAATCTTTGTAGGTGAGGTCAGTGATGGAAACTGCTCCTCTCAAAATTAAGGTCTGTCTCTGGGAAAGCCTTGGCAACAAAAGTTCCTTAGTTTCTACAACTGGGAATTGTCCATTCCATTATGGAAATTCTACTGACTTGAAAGCTGATGTCCTAGACTGGCCCAAACTTGGTAATGAGTAACCTTGTCAACACATAAAGCCTCCATGATGAGTACAAAATGAAAGTATGTGGCTCTTGTGGTCAGCGCTAAACCTAAACCAGGTGAGATGATGGGACTTGAAGTTAGGTGGGCTCCAAAGACTGGTCACAGCTAACACCACTGCCAAGGCAAAATCTGGTGACAGCCTGGTGAGCTTTTGAGGGCCAGGTGTGGGCCAGCACAGGTATAACAGAAACTGTAGATTTTTGTCGAGGGCCATTGGTTCCTGAAAGGCAGTGAAAGTGGGCAGGGGCTGCGCTATTCTCACCTAAGCATCCACAGGCTTCACCTGGAGATTAATGCAAAACACCCAGCTCTCAGGAAATTGCTCGCTGTTCCGGGAATGCACCTGCACTCCGGCTCTGCTCCTAGGGAGCACACGGAGTGGAACTTCCTTCGGCTTTGCTGATATCTGTGAGGAGGCTGAGGATGAAGGAGCACCCAGCCCTGCCACGCATCCTGGGCTCTGCACTTCAGGTGTGCCCCTTTCTTTCTCATCTTCAGTTTAGTCCTCTCGGTCTCCTTTCTGTTTTTAAGTGCAAGTGGTGAGTCCAACCTTGTGAAACAACGGTACAGAAATAGGAAAAATAAGAGGATCATTGGCTCCTTCAAATCCCACACTTCTCCAGAACGGGCACCTATTATAGCATAATGGCATCTAGGAGATAGCAAACAAATGTTTATTGAGTGATAAAATAATAGGGAGATGTTGTGCTGAACCCCTATCAACCTTCATAAGGAAGGCATCGGGTTTAAGAGGCCAAACAAGATGCCCAGAGCCAGGAAATGAGACATGGGGTTTCACTAGGGGCTTATATACAACAGAGAGAGAGTCTGGTGGCAGGGTCTGGACAACATGACCGCACGGCCCAGTGGTAGCAGGCTGGGCAGGAAAACTGCAATCGCTTACCAACAGTATGCAGTTGCTATTGTGTTTCAGTTAAGACCCTCCCCTTAATGACCTCCACCTGGCAACCTTCATTTAAACTAAAACTCAGGGCGTCAATCCCCTGCGACCCATGTTCCACAGGACAGGATGGGGGCTCAGATATTCTTCATAGACAAGAAGCAAATCTAGTTGGCTACTCCCGGATTCCCTGTCTCAGAGCACATCGAGGTACATCTGCCAGACAGGGTCATCCTCAGGTTTCTCTGAAATTATTCCTACCAGGTGTGTTTATCCTGCAGGAAACAACTTGAGTAGCCTCACTTTTACATATGCACTTCTTTCCTTTCTGTTCCTCTCTTTCCCTCCTTTTTTCCCCCATGTCTCCCCCGAGGGGAGGCCACTATATCTTCCAAATTGTAACTTTATGCCAAATTGGAGTAATGATCTCAAGAAGAAGTTGAAAATCTATTTATTTTCTTTATACGTTTATTTTTTATTTGGATTCCTTATTTTGTCCACAGTCTTTATATGCTTATTTTAAATTTGGTTTATCATATTTATTTATTTAATTAAAAAAAATTTGTCCGTAAGTTATTGGGGTGCGGGTGGAGTGATCTGGTTGAGACTGGAGACTATTATTCTAAGTGAAGTAACTCAGGAATGGAAAACCAAACATTGTATGTTCTCACAGATATGTGGGAGCCAAGCTATGAGGACACAAAAGCATAAGAATAATACCATGGACTTTGGGGACTGGGTGGGGAGATTAGGAGGGGGAGAGGGATAAAAGACTAAAATGTATTTCTTATTTGCCTATCTGGTAAGAATTTTAGCTTACGTAGGCATTCAATAAATGTTACTTTAGTTTTTTACTAGATTTATATTTTGAGTCCTCCCTTACCAAGGAGGGCTTTTCCTCCACTCTCCAGGATTGCTTGTAAATCCCAAGTGTGTATCCAAACCTCAAGGTGTTGGGGGAGAATCTGTCTATACCAGTATTTGTGGAGATAGTCCCCCTCCTTACCTCCAGATTCATGCAGACGGCTATTGTTTCTACACAGCTAAGCCTCCTAAGCCAGATTCTGTCTTAGCTACTTTATACTCCAAGGCCTCTTAGTCTGGCTCAGGCTTATCTGGCCAAATACCTGTAGCCTTTTCTCCCAGTCTATGTGAGGTGCAGGGGAAGTTGGGATATCTGTACCCAGGGAGTGAATCACAGGTGCTTCTGCTCTTACATCTGCCAAACGTGGTGTTTCTGTCACCTGTCATCCATCCATTCTTGGCCCCCCCCAAATCGGCATGCCCCTCCCTGTCAATATCTGGCAACTCTCTCTTCCTTCCGTTATTCCACACCTTCGCAGCCTATGAAATCTTTATGTAGTTTGGGAGTAGAGTGGAGAAACTAGAAAAACTGTCTCTAATTATACATTTCTCTGAATCTTTTGTTTATGGCATAAACTTTATGGTCTGAATCCTAAATAGCTTCAACCACGGAAACTTGAGAGCTAAGAATGAATTCTTGATTCCTGCTTTTCTGCTACAGTGACTTATCTCTTAGGCAATGAATGTCTTTATGAATGTAGGGACAGCTGGATGACAGCAGGGATTAACCCGGAGCAAACTCACCTCCTTAACATTCTGTATGATTATCTCACTGCACTTGCAAATATTTACTGAGCACCTGGAGGCATGGAGGAGTGAGGGATGCCACAAAGGTAGATAAGAACTGGCCTGTGTCCTAAATTGACTTTACAGTCTAGTGGGGAAGGTAGGCACATCCTCAAAAAATATAAAGAAGTAAATAAAGAATCAAAGCTTGAGCGAGGGGAAAACATTGTACTAACACTCTGGATTCAAGGTTCTGAATGGATCCATGGTGTTAAGGGCTGCTTTTAAACCTGGTTGTGGTCAAGGGTCCCTAGGGGAATTCTTCAGTCCCATCCCAGCAGGGAAAATAAGAATAGAAAAATTACATTCAAGTATTAGGGTTGTGCAGGGATAGGGGTGTGTGAGTACGTACAAAACATGATTTTTCTGTTCCTTCAAAGAATTTATAACCTAGTTGAGGAATAACTATGTCAAGATTATGTAACCAAAGAATAAAACAAGATGGTATCAGCAGGACTGACTGGGTGATCCAAGGTTCATTTACTGGGGTCAGAAGATGCAGCAGGGTTTGAGCGATGGACTTAGTTAGGAAAGGCTTTCTGGAGAAGTTGAGTCATTTGGGGATCTTGAAAGAAGTGAAGAACTTTGATTATTACTAATAAAGGCTAACACTCAACGTTTCTGTGCCAGTCACTCTATTATGCATTTTATGTTTATTATCTCATAGAATGCTTACAACAATATTACAGAGTAGATACTATTTTTCTCATCCCCATTTACACATGAGGAACTTGAGGCACAGAGGAGTTAAGTAACTTGCCAGAAACTACACATCAGGATTGGAATGCTGGCTGCACCCTTGAATTGGTGTGTTATTCCACCTTCAACAAAGGAGTTGAGACTGGCAATGAAGAAAACAGCTCTAATTAGAGCAGGAGGGAAGAGGGAGAAGGGTGCATGGGGCTTAGCTGAGGCAGAGGGTTATGGCTGGAGCATAACTGGCCAGAGGCACTAGGTGTCTCAACTAGATCTTTTGCTCCATATGGGTAACCCGACAGTAGTCGGCACTACACCTACATCCTAGCTGAGAAGTGAGGAACTCAGAACACCGAGATGCCTGGAGAGTCCCAGAGCAGGAAGTCAGCCTTTATGATGCCTCTAGCTTCTGGTCCAAGTTCTTGTTGCTGTAACAGGTGTGAAGGTAAGTAAATAGCCCTCAGGGCTACACCTAGGCATCTGGGTTTTATTCAAATAGAGTGTCATTATCAACCCTTAAACTAGGCCAAAACTCCTCTAAGAATACTGACTTGTCAGATGCAGGATCGTAGGAATGACCCCATTTCCAAAGGGCAAAACTGAACTAATAGAAGGCTGATTTTTGGTGGCAGGGATTGGAATGGAATGGAGGAGGGTAACAGGGATCTAAAAGACTTCTCAAAAGCCTTTGCCTTTTTTGGGGTCTCCAGAAATCTTAGAGAGGGAGGTAAAATGGTTTCTCTAAGTGTATGGGTTTAGAGCTCAAACCACAAATGGAGTAAACAGTTGTCAGCAGTGGGTTCGTGTAAATTCCAGGATAAAACAAAACACCCAGAAAATCTTCAGGTTGTTATTTTCAGTTAGCAGCTTCAGACAAACCCTGGGCATCAGGACTGAGGGGATGATGAGTGAATTATTAGAAACGGGTCAGGGGTTTACCTGGACAGGAAAAGGAATGAGAAGTAGCAGGCAGTGGGAATTGAATAATGATTATTACAGTGGATGTGATGATTGTTTACCTACAAATGTGTTCATAAACCACATCTTAGCTTTAATGTAGCAGAAGTCCTTGCTGTGTGTGTGTGTATGTGTGTGTGTGTGTGGGTGTGTGTGTGTGTGTAATGAGCCCCTTAGGGAATCTCTTTATAATATAAATCACAGCCCAACAACAAGATGGTGGAGACAGCACCTTGGGAAGAATCAGAATACCTGGGCTCCTGTTCCCATTCTGACCCTTACTTGGAGTATGTAATCTTGGACAAGACCATTAACCTCTCTGTGTCTCAAATCATTAATTTCCAAAACTGGGACAAGACCTATGCTGCCTGCATTATCATTGAGCTCATATGAAATAATCCAGGTGAAAGAACTTTGAAAAAATGTGCAATCCAGTCCACAAATGAACGGAATGTTTACCTGTAAAATGCAGATAACTCTGACCTCAGCCACCACAGGTTTGATAACAGTGAAAATTAATAGTATTTCTTATCAAGCTTGTATTTCCAAACGAAAGGTGTTTCTACAAGTGCAGGAGTTGCTTTCCTGCCATTTCTTAATTTTTCTTAATGCTTTGAACATTTATTCATGCTGTTTTGGGCAACATTTGCCCCTTGCAATGCCTGTCAATCATGGAATGAAATTCATTAAGTGAGAATCATCTTAGTATTTTGACTGTCATCTTACTATAAGCCAGGACTCATGCATGGGAGCCCCAGCTCTACTTGAAATTCAGAAGTGACCTTTGGTTATCTGCTCCCTAGCCTCTTTGTGTACATGTATCATAATCGCTGCTGTTCATTAACCCCTGGCTACCCTGCAGCCTGTCACGCTGTACTGGGTTTTCTGGCCTACAAAGTGACCACAATTAACTGTTGATATTCATAAGACACATTTACTGGAAACAAATGACCTTATATTACATTGTAAATCATTAAGTTGCAGTCTGTTAAGGATTAAGACCAAGAGTTCAGAGCTTCTAGAATGGAAGCTCTCAGGAAGCATTTGTTGGTGATAATAAAGTACTTCATATTTTTTTTGGCACTTCATAATTTACAAAGAATTTTCATATATACTATCAATTACAACATTTTGGCTAAGCTTTTCACAGACTTTTACCTGTTAAAGACATCAACTGTAACTGCTGACCCACTGAAGACAGATTCTTGTAAGAGGAGGCCCATACTGCCTACCCGAGGAAGCTCCTTGCAAAAGGCTGCAGTGACTGTAGTCCTAGATCTGCAGTAATTAGCTACAGTATCCAGAACTGGTCAAACTTGGACAATTGTCTTGCCTTCCCCAAATCCACATGAGATGACTTCTGATTCACAGTGGACCTGCTAAGCTGGCTGCATTCTGGGGGCAGAGGGTTAGGGATTTCTGATATCCAGAAAACCTATTAATAATCAGGAGCTCATTTGGTAAAGATTATGAGAAGTCCTTTGTTTTAGAACCCTCAAATTATTACAGTCACTGTGAAGTCAAGAACAACAGTGTCTGATCCAGAGCTGCATAAAGATCACATTATAGAACCAAGTACCAAGCCAGCAGTATATTTCTGATCTCACAGAGGCAGCCTCTCATCAGGATGTTCCAGCAATTCCATGTTTCACAGAGACTGTTTGCTGTTAATATTAGTATCTGTGGGTGAAATGGGCTAGGTCATAAATCCTGTACATAACATTTCCCTTACGGATTTTTAAAATTTACAAAAGATATTAATATATATTTAACATGACTGGACCTTATATTGCCTATTTTTAAGGATCCTAAAATGTAAATTAAACACCACTGACAATTATTGATCAATTGTGTCATGTGCTTATGCTAGCCATCTAGGTTTCCTTACTTCTGACCATCTGAGTAACCATTTTCAGACAGACATTTCAATTCATGTGTTGCTACCAACTCACCACAGCTGGTAAAATGTCACTGAAAAGTGTCATACGTTAAAGCATGCAAATGTCTTCAGGTTACAGGGCTGTGAAAATTCATGAATGTTTCACAGACAGTGATGCTCTGAAAAATAACAAAGTTAATGCTGTGTGGGGAATCCATTTTGATCTGAGTCTATAGTTCGGTGAATTTAGTTGGAACTGGATTGTTTTCCTAAATTAGAGGGTACATAGGACAAATGGAGTTTCTCTCTAGTTGCTGTGATAACAATTTCTCTTTCTGTGGTCTTATTCTTACTAGGACTCTGGATGCTATAGTCCTTGGTCAACACTCTGTAGGGCCTTGTTAGGACCCTTGGTTAACACTGTAGCCCTCATGTGTGCAAAGCACAATGCCTGGTCTTGTAGGTATAGCAAGTATTACATCAACACCAGTAAGTATAATTGTCATCTTGATAGGTTTAATTATGATTGCTGTTGTTACTAGTTCAGTCTGTTTCCCATCTAAAAATGAAAGACTATTTCTAGAACTAAAATTCTAAGATTCGAAGCAATGAAATGAAGCTAAGTTCCCTCAATGACATTACCCAATTTATAAATTCATAGCTCTATTATTGGGACAAAACCCCAAAGCAGATGTCTCTGAAATAGTAAGATAACATTTTAGTACCTGTTTCTGGAGTTACTCAAGCAAACAGAGAGGGAGCAATGGTGGGACCATTTGGGCATATCAGAGGGAATCTGCAGTGAGATTTACCCAGGGATTGCACAGGGTGGGGAGAATGGAGGAATTAGTCAGGCCTGTAATGCAGGCACGAGGCCTCCTGGATGGCAGGTGGCTGCGGGGGATGCTGAGTCAAAGCAAAGTCAGACTGCACAGCAAAAGCTAGCTGTGGATTCCTAGTCAAGAGTGTGGGTGTAGATTAACAAGATCAGTTGAGGTGGACACGGATCAACACATCAGGCTTTGGAAAGGGCAGCTGGGAACATTTTCTGGGGACACTGGAGGCTGAGGGAGACTATCGTCTGTGGGGTGCTGGAGGTTAAACTTATGGGTGGGGGGCAGAGGGCTAAGGGTTCCAAAATGGACAGAAGAAATGTTCATGAAATACACCAGTAAACAGAAAAGGAGAAAAAGGATGAGCCAGATGGCACTGAAGGCTAGGTGTGAAAGGGCCCTAGAAGTTGTGGCCCCAAGAGCTGTCTGGGCTCAAAGTCTCCATGAGGCTGAGCAGATGATTGTTCCCAGGCCAGACTTCACTTGAGCAAGTATGAAGAGAGCATAGGGTCCTTCATCTCCAAGCACCTCTGAATTTCCTTACTTTATACAATCCTCTCTACTACCAAAGAGCTCTCACACAGGAATACAGAATAGCACACTGCACTGAATGCGTCTCGTCTACTAAAGTCTGTGATGCCTCTCCTAGAAAGACAATCCAATTGTAATGAGTTCTGAGGGTAATGGTGAGTGGTACAAAACATCAAGGCCTTAGATGGCTGGGTTTAAATCCTGCATTCACCTGACCTCGTTTTTGTTACTTTAATTCATTTAAGTTCTCTGAAAATCAGTTTTATTCTCTGTAAAATAAGAATAATAAGGTGACCTGCAAAATTGCTGTTAGAAATAATACATTGAAAGTGACTAACACAGTGTCCAGGACATAGGCTCCTCTCCCCTCCCCTCCCCTCCCCTCCCCTCTTCTCCTTTCCTGAGTCTGTCTCTGTCGCCCAGGCTGGAGTGCAGTGCCACTGTCTCAGCTCACTGCAACCTCCACCTCCCAGTTTAAGTGATTCTCTTGCCTCAGCCTCCCCAGCAGCTGGGATTACAGGCATGCACCATCACGCCTGGCTATTTTTTTGTATTTTTAGTATTGATGGGGTTTCACCATGTTGGCCAGGATGACCTTGATCTCCTGACCTCGTGATTCGCCCGCCTCAGCCTCCCAAAGTGCTGGGATTACAGGCGTGAGCCACCGTGTACAGCCCTTTTCTTTTTGAAAAATTAATGGTAGCTTTTATACTTAGCAATAAATAATATTATATTTTTACATGTACATAAGCCTTTTTTTTTTTTTGAGACGGAGTTTCGCTCTTGTTATCCAGGCTGGAGTGCAATGGCGCAATCTCGGCTCACCGCAACCTTCGCCTCCTGGGTTCAGGCAATTCTCCTGCTTCAGCCTCTCTAGTAGCTGGGATTACAGGCACGCGCCACCATGCCCAGCTAATTTTTCATAGTTTTTAGTAGAGACGGGGTTTCACCATGTTGACCAGGATAGTCTCGATCTCTTGACGTCGTGATCCACCCGTCTCGGCCTCCCAAAGTGCTGGGATTACAGGCGTGAGCCACCGCGTCTGGCCTTTTTTTTTTTTTTTTCAGACAGGGTCTCATTCTCACCCAGGCTAGAGTGAGTGTTGCGATCACAGCTCCTCTCAACCTCCAACTCCCAGGCTCAGGTGATCCTCTCACTTCAACCTCCAGAATAGTTGGGACTACAGGTGCACACCACCATGCCTGGTTTAGTTGTTGTTGTTGTTTTGTAGAGATGAGGCTTCACCATGTTGCTCAGTCTGGTTTTAAATTCCTAGGCTCAAGCGATTCACCTGTCTTAGTTGCCCAAAGTGTTGGGATTACAAGCATAAGCCACCATGCTCTGCCTCAAATAAGCCTTATTTAACTTTTTACCTGCCTACGTATTGATCATATCCTGAAAACACCTGTAATTGCTGGGAGGCCATGAACATTGCCTGAAGGCCATATATTCCATTTCTGGTTTTCTGTTGGACAGAAGCACTACAGGCTCTTGTTTGCCTTATTTTGATTATTTCCTTATTTTGACTTTTAAAGTTTCATCTATTTAATGGTACAAAGGAAAAAAATTAACCATGTATTTGTACATACATTATTTTTATGCTTTCTAAATATAAAAAATGTGCTTTATATTTTTTTTCAATTTTTATTTTAGATTCAGGAGTACAGGTTCATTATCTGGGTATTTTGGATGATGCTGAGGTTTGGGTTACCACTGATCCCAATATCCAGATAGTGAATATAGTGCCTAGTAGGCAGTTTTTTACCTCCGCCCCCTCCCCCTCCTCCCCCCACTAGCAGTCCCCAGTTTCTATTGTTGCCATGTTTCTGTCCGTGAGTACCCAATTTTTAGCTCCTACTTAAGCATGAGAACATAAGTGAGACCATGTGGTATTTGGTTTTCTGTATCTGCATTAATTTCCTTAGCATAACGGCCTCTAGCTTCATCCATGTTGCTGCCAAAGACATGATTTTGTTCTGTTTTATGGCTGTGTAGTATTCCATGGTGTACGTACACCACATTTTAAAAATCCAGTCCACTGCTGATGGGCACCTAGGTTGATTCCCTGTCTTTGCTGTTGTGAGTAGTGTGTGGTGAACTTACAAGTGCGTATGTCTTGTGGTAGAATGATTTCTTTCACTTTGGGTATATACCCAGTAATGGGATTGCTGGGTCAAATGGTAGCTCTGTTTTAAGTTTGTTGAGAAATCTCCAAACTGCTTTCCACAGTGGCTGAACTAATTTACGTTCCCACCAACAGTATATAAATGTTCCTTCTTCTCTGCAGCCTTGTCAGCATCTATTGTTTTTTTTAATTTTTCTTAAAATTGTGTTTTAGGTTCTGGTATACATGCGTAGAATGTACAGGTTTGTTACATTGGTATACATGTGTCACGGTAGTTTGCTGCACCTATCAACCCGTCATCTACATTAGGTATTTCTCCTAATGCTATCCCTCCCCAATCCCCCACCTCCTGACAGGCCCCAGTGTATGATGTTCCCCTCCCTGTGTCCATGTGTTCTCAATGTTCAACTCCCACATATGAATGAGAACATGCGGTGTTTGATTTTCTGTTCCTGTGTTACTTTGCTGAGAATGATGGTTTTCAGCTTCCTCTATGTCCCTGCAAAGGACATGAGCTTATCCTTCTTATGGCTGTATAGTATTCCCTGATATATATGTATATATGTACCACATTTTCTCTATCCAGTCTATCATTGATGGGCATTTGGGCTGGTTCCAAGTCTTTGCTATTGTGAATAGTGCTGCAATAAACGTGTGTGTGTGTGTGTGTGTGTGTGTTTGTGTGTGTGTGTGCGTGCGCACGTGTGTGTGTGTCTTTGTAGCAGAATGATTTATAATCCTGTGGGTATATACCCAGTAATGGGATTGCTGGGTCAAATGGTAGCTCTGTTTTAAGTTCTTTGAGAAATCTCCAAACTGCTTTCCACAGTGGCTGAACTAATTTACATTCCGACCAACAGTATATAAACGTTCCTTCTTCTCTGCAGCCTTGCCAGCATCTATTGTTTCATGACTTTTTAATAATAGCCATTCTGACTGGTGTGAGATGTTATCTCATTGTGGTTTTGATTTGCATTTCTCTTATGATTGGTGATGTTGACCTTCCGTAGGTTTTAGAAACCGGAAGAAACCTTAAATTTGAAGTCTCCATATAGTTTTTCTTTCTTTCCTCTCCTCCTCTATGAAATGATTTGTAATATATTAATGGAGCCAAACTCCCTTAGGGGCCTGAGAAGCTGTTACGCTTTCATATCCTTACACCTCCTTCCCTGACCACCCATGAAACTTTTCCCTGGAATCCACTCCAGAATGTGATGTACATGTCAATAAACATGCTGGGATTAAAATTATTTTATATGCATGCTTCCAAACTCTCCTTTCCTGAGGCTGACTAGAATGGGTTCAGGCTTTGCAAGCTCTTAATTTCTTCCCCTTCCTCAGTTTCAAAGGGGGATTCTGCCATTGCAAATTAAATTCTTTACAATTTTGTGATGTAGAATTATAAGAAAAATTGGTGGGGTAAAAGGATAAAATGATCTCATGCTAGGGCTGGCAGTGAAAAATTAGGAAATAGAGATTACTGAAAATTGAGCAGCATGACATGTGGAGAAGCAGATGAGACAGGAAGAGAATGTTGTGAAGAAATACATAAAATTTCTTGCAACTCATACGTGTTCCAGAAATGCAAGTAAAGACCTTCCATTATTTTGAAATTAATTTTTGATTGCTAGACCTTATTCTTATGACATATATCATTTTGAGACTGAGCCATACGGGTCATAATTTTTGGAATTAGTTTTAATAAGGTTACATAAATTTACATTGGAATAAATCACATTTATAATAGCCACTTGGAGAGATGGCTAGATGATAAAATTGCCTACAGAGAAGGGTGTGGATTAGAAAAACAGCTTAGGTCCATGGTTTTCCAATCTTAGGATATGTAAGTCTTATCTGGGGAGCATTTTAAAATACAGACTCTTTGACTGTATCCCAAGCAGCTTTGATGCTGGGTTTTTTTTCGTCACTGGGGGGGCGTCTAGTCATCTGCATGTTTCATTATCCCCCATCTGATTATTATGCAAGGAATCTATGAACCCCACTCAGGCTTGGGCCAATAAGAATTCATCATCTCCAAACAGTTCCATGTGCCAGGGACTCCTGAAGTTCAACTATGGAAACATGAGCGTAAGAGTGTTCCCTTGGATCACCCCAAAGAAAGCCTTTGGACTTTCTTTATTGCACCCTTCTTTGTCACATTTGCAGGAACATCTCCTCATCATCACGGTGATAGTTATCCCCCTCTCCAGCCCTTGAAATCCATAGATTAACTGAAAACAATAATTTTTTTTCCTCCTGATTTATAGAATAATTGTGTACCCCAAACCCTCTCCAGCACTAACACGAGCCATTAAATCATATTTGCCAAAGCCATTTCACCAGTGCAAATTTCCACAAAATCTTAACAGAAAGATAATGGAACAGAAGAACTGGCTGTAAATTGTAAAGATTAATTTTTCTGAGTACCTGACGGAATACTGAAATGAAAATACAAATGTTTTGCTTACAGAAGTTTTTGAAAGAGGATGTACTTGTCTAAGTAGAAAGGTTTGATTAACCAGGTTTTTCATTTAAAAACCATACAGTGAAAATATTTATGTTTATCTCATGGTAGGGCTTGCCCAGAGCTCTTAAAGCCTGAATTGAAAGATATTAGGACCACCTGTCCACTGTACCTAAAAATAAAATACCAAATGTTCTAAAGACACTGTTGCTCAATTTAGCCTTTTGCCATTCATCATGTAGGTGACATTGAAAAATGCAGTCACTGAAGTGGAACTTATAAAGTGAAACAGACCATCATCAAATAAAAGGTTTTTATGGAAACTCTGGAGGATCATCTTAATAACAAGCCAGGTTTTCAGGGAGAATGTTCCTGTGACTCTTTGGTAAATTCACACAATAACTGTTCAGGAGACTTCTGGATTGATTGGTGAACCCTAAAGACCCAGGAGGAAGGCCTGGGAGTAAATGTACGTCTGGTTGGATACTGTCCATTTAGCTCATTTCATCCATACCTCCAGTCCTGTTTCTGAAAAATAATGGTTATGTCCTGCTGAATCTGGAGACATGATACCTCATTGTCATCTTAAATAAATTTCAACCCTATAATAACATATTTCGCTTGTGTCAGTCATAGCTTTGCTAGGGATTAATAAAGTGAAGCAGCAGTAAGCAGTAGGAAAGGCAAGCAGTGAAAAGATAAAATCAGTTAGATGTTGTGTATTTGAACAAATTTTTTTAGGAGACCGACTCAACTAGCCTTCTATCTGTTAGAGGAAATCTTATCTCTTATAAGAAGTATCAAAGTTACTGATGTGGTAAAGAGGCCTAAGTTGTAAAATACAAAATATAATACTAAAGGTAGTAAAACAACTTTGAAATGTTTTCTTATCACCTTCTGACTGTAAAAGTAAAACATCTACTGTGTAGAAAATAAAAGTATAATACATTTAGAAAACAATGCTATAGCGATTACCATCCCCACATGTTAACTTCCAACATCTGAAATATTGTGGTAATCTTATTTAAAAAAAAAACTTTTAAAAAGCAAATAGACTTTGCTTCCCTATTGTGAACTATTGGTCTCAGTTGCATTTTTTTTCTAGACTTCGTGAAACTATTCACAAAAGCTTGAGACTCAGTGAAACACATAACACTTTACAGACTGTAAGTCTAAAGCTCTTTATTTCTGGGGGTCAGAGGTTTACTTTATGTCACATCCTGGTTTTGTAAACAGGCCCTGGCATCACAAATACTCCAAGAAGAATATAGCCTCCAGCATGTTTTCTTGTGCTGGATATGCTACCATTAACATCAGAACTCACATGGGAAAATAGTGAAGAATGAGCCTCCCTAGAGCTGGCCACCTTTCCTAAAACAGTTGAACATTTATGTTTGTCAGGTTTGAAGCATATGGTTCTAAAGAGTGACAGATTGTTTCTGTTTCAACTGAAAATGTTTTACCAATTAAAAACAGGATAAAGGACACTACCTAAACTTGCAGTCCTTAAATAATCTCCAAGATTGATGAATAGGACACAATCTTTGTAGAAAAAGAGCCTCATTAATTTTGATTTATACCTAAAACTATGCACTTACATCCTAACTTGGAATTTAGCAGTGAAAAAATATCAATCAGTTCCTACTAAAAGGAATATAGAGTTTGTCTGCTTCGTATGTTTTCCTTCTATTAAAAATTGGTACTTGGTCTTCAGAAAAGGACTATAAAATTCTGATAAAAGAATGAAATAAAAGGAGAGATATTCTATATTCAGGAAAATGGAGATTCAGTATTGTAAAGGTGTCACTTCTTCCCAAATTTATCTGTAGATTTAATGAAATCCAAATCAAAATTCTAGCAAGTTATTTTGTAAATATTGACAAATTGATTCTAATGTTTATATGGAGAGGCAAAAGACCCAGAATTGCCAATATAATATTGAAGGTGAAGAACAAATTCGGGGGACTGAAACTACCTGATTTCAAGACTTACTATAAAAGTATGGTAATTGAGACAGTGTGGTGTTTCTGAAACAATAGATACATCAATCAAGCTGAAGGAATAGAGAGCTAGAAACAGATCCACTTATATCTAGTCACCTAATCATTGACAAAGAAACAAAGGCAATACATAGGGGAAAAGACAGTCTTTTCCACAAATGGTGCTGAAACAATGAAACATCAGCATGGAAAGAAAAACATCTAGACAAAGACCTTACACATTTCACAAAAATTTACTCAAAATGAATCAGAGACCTAAATATAAAATGCAAAACTATAAAACTCCTAAAAGATAACTTAGGAGAAAATCCAGATGAACTTGGGTTTGGTAATGATGTTTTAGATCCAACACTAAAGGCATAATTTATGAAAAATAATAAGCTGGAGTTTATCAAAATTAAAACTTCTGCTCTGCAAAAGACATTGTCACAGAATAAAGAGACAAGCCACCAACAGGCAGAAAATATTTGCAAAAAACTGATGGATTGTTACCCAAAATACAAAAAGAACGCCTAAAACTCAACAATAAGAAGACAATCTGGATTAAGATGGTGAATAGGAGCAGAACTAGCTTGCAGCTGCTGCTCAGATGGACAGAGCAGTGTGTGGAGACTCGTGTTGTGGACTTTTGCTCAAAGAACTACCACAGGAACATACTAGATAAGCTGAGAGAATCCACAGACTCTTTGAAGAAACTTGATCACCACTGCAGGCTCCCTGAGATGCCAAAAAGCTGTGCTGGTATCCACAACTGCAAGACCTGAAGACAGACCACATCACAAGACTCTGCAGATACTCCCCAGTACCAGCCTGGAGCCCAGTGGTTCTTCTAGGTGGCTAGACCCAGAAGAGCAAAAACAATCACTACAGTTGGGCTCTCAGGAAGTTCCATTCCTAGGGGAATGGGGAGAACCCCTCATCGAGGGAGCATCCCGTGGGACAAAAGAATCTAAAAATCAGCCCTTGAATCTCAGATATTCCCTCTCATATAGTCTACCCAAATGAGAAGGAACTGGAAAACAATTCTGACAGAATGACAAAATGAGATTCCTTAACACTCCCAAAAGATCATACCAGCTCACCAGCAATGGATTCAAAACAAGACAAAATCTCTGGATTGCATAAAAGAATTCAGAAGGTCAATTATTAAGCTAATGAAGGAAGCACCAGAGGAAGGTGAAGTCCAACTTAAGGAAATCAAAAACGTGATACAGGATATGAAAGAAAAATTCTTCGGTGAAATAGCATAAATAAAAAACAATCACAATTTCTGGAAATCAAGGACACACTTAGAGAAATGCAAAATATGCTGGAAATTCTCAGCAATAGAATCAAATAAGCAGAAGAAAGAAACTTAGAGCTCAAAGACAGGCTTTTGAATTAACCCAATCTGTCAAAGACAAAAAAAAAAAATTATTTAAATGAACAAAGCCAGCTGTGTTCGGTGGCTCACAGCACTTTGGGAAGCCGAGGCTGGCAGATCACGAGGTCAGCAGTTCGAGATCAGCCTGGCCAGCGTGGTGAAACTTTGTCTCTACTAAAAATACAAAATATTAAGCATGGTGTTGTGCACCTGTAATCCCAGCTACTCAGGAGGCTGAGGCAGAATTGATTGAACCTGGGAGGTGGAGATTGCAGTGAGCTAAGATCTCGCCACTAAACTACAGCCTGGGCAACAGAGTGGGACTCCATCTCAAAAAAAAAAGGAACAAAGCCTCCCTGAGGAAGAAGAGAAATCTAAAAGCTTGGAAAACATATTTGAGGGAAGAATAAAGTAAAACTTCCTTAGCCTTGCTAGAGATCTAGGTATCCAAATACAAGAAGCTCAAAATACACCTGGGAAATTCATCGCAAAAAAGACCATTGCCTAGGCACATAGTCATCAGATTATCTAAAGTCAAGACAAAGAAAAGAATCTTAAGAGCTATAAGGCAAAAGCATCAGGTAACCTATAAAGGAAAACCTATCAGATAAACACAAATTTCTCAGCAGAAACCCTACAAGCTAGAAGGGATTGGGTTCCTATATTTAGCCTCCTTAAGCAAAACAATGATCAGCCTAGAATTTTGTATCCAGTGAAAACAAGCTTCATAAATGAAGGAAAGATACAGTCATTTACGGATAAACAAATGCTGAGAGAATTCACCAGTACCAAGCAAGCCAGCACTGCAGGAACTGCTAAAAGGAGCTCTAAATCTTGAAACAAATCTTCAAAATAAACCAATGTAGAACCTTCTTAAAGCATAAATTTCACAAGACCTATATAACAATAACACAATGAAAGAGAAAAAAAAAACATGACATTCAGGCAACAAATAGTGTGATCAATAGAATAATGACTCACATCTGAATACTAACATTGAATATAAATAGCCTAAATGCTCCACTTAAAAGATACAGAATGGAAGAATAAATAAGAATTCACCAACCATCTGCTGCCTTTAAGACACTCATCTAACAAATAAGGACTCACATAAACTTAAGGTAAAGGGGTGGAAAAAGACATTCCATGCAAATAGACACCAAAAATGAACAGGACTAGCTGTTCTTATATTAGACAAGACATTATATAGGGAGACATTATATAGTAATAAATGGACTAGTCCTGTGGGCAAATATCACAATTCTAAATATATATTCACCTAACACTGGAGCTCCCAAATTTATAAAACAATTATTACTAGACATAAGAAATGAAATAGATGGCAACACAATAATAGTGGAGGACTTTAATACTCCACTGATAGCACTACACAGGTCATCAAGACAGAAAGTCAACAAAGAAACAATGAACTTAAACTATACCCTGGAACAGATAGACTTAACAGATATTTACAGAGCATTCTACCCAACAACTGCAGAATATACATCCTATTCATCAGCACATGAAACATTCTCCAAGATAAAGCATATGATAGGCCACGAAACAAGTCTCAGTAAATTTAAGAAAATTGAAATTATATCAAGTAGTTTCTCAGACCACAATGGAATAAAATTGGAAATTGACTCCAAAAGGAGCCCTCAAAACCATGCAAATACATGGAAATTAAGAAACCTGGTTCAAGATGATCGTTAGATCAACAATGTAACCAAATGCCACCTGTTCCCCAAAAACCTATTGAAATAAAAAAAATTGAAAAAAGGAAAACAATCTGATTAAGAAATAGGCCAAAGATTTCACCAAAGAAGAAACATGGATGGCAAACAAGCACATAAAAGGATGTTCAGCATCATATGTTACTAGGGAATTGTAAGTTAAAACAAGGAGATACCACAACACACCTATTAGAATGGCCAAAACCCAGAACACTAAAATGACCAAATGCCAGTGAGGATGTGGTGCAACAGGACTCTCATTCACTGCTGGTAGAAATGTAAAATGGCTCAACTACTTTGAAAGATAGTTTGGTAGTTTCTTTCTTTTTTTATTGTACTTTAGGTTCTGGGGTACATGTGCAGATCATGCAAGATTGTTGCATAGGTACATTCATGGCAAGGTGCTTTGCTGTCTCCATCCCCCCATCACCTATACCTGACATTTCTCCCCATGTTATCCCTCTCCACCCTCCCTCCCACTATTTCTCCCGTAGCCCCCCCAACGGACCCCAGTGTGTGATGCTCCCCTCTCTGTGTCCACGTGTTCTCATTGTTCAACACCTGCCTATGGGTGAAAACATGCAGTGTTTGATTTTCTGTTTTTGTGTCAGTTTGCTGAGAATGATGGTTTCCAGGTTCATCCATGTCCCAACAAAGGACATGAACTCATTGTTTTTTATGGCTGCATAGTATTCCATGGTGTATATGTGCCACATTTTCTTTGTTTAGTCTATCATTGATGGGCATTTGGGTTGGTTCCAGGTCTTGCTATTGTAAACAGTGCCACGATGCAGTTTCTTAAAAACTAAGCATACCCTTACTTATCATCCATACCCCTTGGTGTTTGTCAAAGGAGTTAAAAACTTATATCCACAAAAGAATCTGCACAGAGATATTTATAGCAACTTTATTTTTAATTGCCAAAACCATAAAGCAACCAAATGTCCTACAGGAAGTGAATGGATAAATAAATTGAGGTACCTCCAGATGATGGAATATTATTTAGTACTGAAAAAAAATGAGCTGTCCAGCCCTGGGAAGACATGGAGGAAATTTAAATGTGTATTACTAAGCGAAAGAAGCCAATCTGAAAAAGCTACATATTATATAATTTGAACCATATGACATTCTAAGAAAAGGTTAAAACTATGGAGACTGTACAAAGATTAATGGTTGCCAGGAATTAGGGAAGACTAAATAGGCACAGCATAGAGGAATTTTAGGATAGCAAAACTACTCTATGCAATACCCAATGGTGAGTACATGGCATTGTATATCTAGTCTTGCAGAATGTGAAATACAAAGAGTAAACACCAGTGTACTCTATGGACTTAGAATGATGACGATGTGTCAATGTAGGTTCAGCCATTGTAACAAATGTACCATTCTGGTAGGAGACGATGGAGGAAGCTATGCATGTGTGGGGGCAGGGAGTATATAGGAAACCTCTGTACCTTCTATTTTTGCTGTGAGCCTAAAACCACACTAAAAATGACGCCTATTTACCTAAGGCATTTAATTGTAAAATTAAAGTCACTTGTGTCTATAAACATTACCCGTGTATTTTTTTTTTTTTTTTTTTTTTTTTTTTTTTGAGATGGAGCCTCGCTCTGTTGCCCAGGCTGGAGTACAGTGACATGATCTTGGCTCAATGCAACCTCTCCCTCCTGGGTTCAAGCGATTCTTCTGCTTCAGCCTCCTGAGTAGCTGGAATTACAGGTGTGAGCCACCACACCCAGCTAATTTTTTGTATTTTTAGTAGAGACGGGGTTTCACCATGTTGGTTAGGCTGGTCTCGAACTCCTGACCTCATGGTCCACCTGCCTCAGCCTTCCAAAGAGCTGGAATTACAGGCATGAGCCACTGCACCCAGCCACCCATGGATTTTTTTTTTTCTTTTAATGAAACACTAGGGAAAAGTTTTATGCTGAAATCTTACTGGTTGATTTAAGTAAGATTTACTAAAGGGCCTGCTCACAAATGCTGACTTCTCAAATAAAAAACCAATTATTCTTCTTAAATATTTATTTCTCTTTTCCCCTTACTTTCCATAGGATGGATTTATTGACTTTTTAGAATTTATTGCTGCTGTAAATCTAATTGTGCAAGAAAAAATGGAGCAAAAATTAAAATGGTATTTTAAGCTGTATGACGTTGATGGAAGTGGCTCTATTGACAAAAATGAACTACTGGACATGTTTGTGGTAAGTGAAGTAGTAAAGTATCTCTTTCAGGCCACTGTATAGTTAGCCCAGTTTCCCTTCCTATGGAGTAGCTAACAACTGTCTATGGGGTTGGCTATTTTGGGGATGTACATTTTGAATTGCTGAAGTCATATCCTCTTGGTTAGTGAATGGGCAACAGCAAATAAGCTTTTTTCTTGGTGCAGTCCACTCTGACATTCACAAATTTAACAGAGCATTGAAATGAAAAAGTGAAATAAATATGACATTGTAAAACAAGTTATCTTTTTCTCTGCCTCAGTGCAGAATGCCTTGTGAGAAACAGCTAAACTATGAGATGATTTATGTATATTTAACAAGAGACATGGACTAAGAATGAAGGTACATGAGGCCTAATCTTTCTGGGAGCTATACTGAAGTATTTCTAATAGTTGGTTTAGGAATCTCAGACCTTTTCCATATCTGAAGTTCAATAAGTGCCTTTATAAGCCACCATACCACCCCTCAAAGGATTAGGAGATAGTTATTATCATGGTATGAAACAGCAAAGATCCCAGAGTGAAAAAATGGTTAAGCAGGACACTATACCTAAGTGAAGATAAGAGGTGTAATTAATATTATGAATACAAGACACTGAATTTGTAACACAGACTCAAAGAGCATTAGAATTGGATGTCTTAGAAATGATCTGGTCCAAATTCTTTGTTTCATAGAGAAAGGAGCTGAGTTACAAATAAAATACACAGTAGAAATATTAGCAAAAATGCTAGAAAAATAAGTGAGCGGAACTACAATTATAATTAACCATATCAACAATGTTCAAAGCAGTTAAAAAGGTAAAGCTAAATAAGTGAATGAAGAGTTAACCAACATATGGAAAGAATTCAAGGGTAGGATAACACCAATATTGGTAACATTTTAATTTCACATAGATCATTCACACAAAAAAATGTACTAGGAGTCACTGGGCAAGTGAACAACTTAGAAATTCTGCCTATACATGATATATTGCAACACAAAATTAGAAATTAAATATTCTATAGAGAATACCCAACTCCATGTAAATTTTAAAATGTTCTCTTAAATACTCAGCTTTTTCTAAAAACAATGAAAATATAAATACAGCATGCAGATCTTAGGATGCCACCAAAGCATTTCTCAAAACAAGGGTTCTTATTCAGGGATCTAAGAATCAATGGCCTTCGGGAGTCATTTTAGCCCTTGAACTTGAGGGCAAATTTTGCCGGTATGTTATGCTTTCTTTTTTTTTTTTTTTTTGAGTGAAGGAGAGAGTCATCAGATTCTCAAAAGTATTAAGAACAACAAAAGGGTAAAAGTGATTTTGTCTATAACTTACGGGAAAATGTGCTGTAGATTTTTATTAGTTAAAATGTATAACTTCATTTAGTGAGCCAAGGAAAGAGAAGTTTTAAGTTGCAAATTGAATTTTCCCTCAAAGTGCTTAGAAAGGGGGGAAAAGGAAGAACATAGGAAAATTAAAATAATAAAAGCATAGAACAGAAATTTAATAATTAGATATCATTTGCCTCTGATTAAATTAATCAGTACTAAAAATAATAGCAAATTCTGGTAAGAGCAAGGTAAGGAAGGCATCTCACACACTGGAGAGTATAAGTGGATAAAACATTCTGGGAAATGTGGTAATCTGCATCAAGAGGCTAAAAGCTGATCTTCACTTTAGAATTAGCATTACTTATTCTGAGTCAGGAGAAACAAGCATGATGGATAAAGTCCTATGATTTATATCACAGAATCTCTTCACATAGCAAAACTTTTTTAAAACTAAAAAATGAAAATGTTTAAATAAATGAATGCAATGGAATACATTCGTAGGAAGAAGCTGGTAGCCTCCGAACATACTTTCTACACAACGGGCAAGTGAAAAAATCGGCAAGGCAAAGAATGATACAAACTGTGTAATCTAAGTTCTCTCTACATACAGCGAAGATGCTAAAATGGAATTCAGCCCAGGCATTTAGAAACTGGGAGGAAGTACCAGAGTCTAGGGAGGATTTACAAAGGAGATAGTTACAGCTCAATCTCAGTCCAAAGGTATAAAATAGTCAACAGAAGGTTCTGTTTTTTTGAAGGATTTTTTTTTTGTCACCAGGCTGGAGTGCAGTGGGACGATCTTGGCTCACCGCACCCTCCACCTCCAGGGTTCCAGCGATTCACCTGCCTCAGCCTCCCAAGTAGCTGGGATTACAGGCATGCACCACTGCACCCGGTCCGGTTTTTAAGCATTTTTGAGGAAAATTTAGTAGGACCCCCAAGTCAATAACATGAGGATGTTAGGAAACCACTGAGGTGTGGTTGTATCCTGCAATTTGAGGAACACAGCATTTGAGTGTTTGAGTCATGAGTGAGAAGTCTAAAGAAGCGAATGGTGGTAGCAAAGGAGTACAGTTTGGAAGTATCTGCCTTCCTAGAATTTGCTGGGACAAAGGATGCTAGGGTGTTCTCCTTTTTTTTTTTAACCTCCCCACCTCCTCTGGGTGTTTTCCATAGATCAGGTATGGAACACTGTGAGAGGAATCTGGCATAGATCTGCGTTAGTTCTTAACCTGCGGGGCCACTGGCAGAGGTGAAGATAACTCGAAGAAAGCTGCAGGCAGACCTAGAGCCCTTGTTCTCAACCAGGAGAATCTCTATCCGGGGATATTTCACAGTGTCTAGAGACATTGTGGTGAGTCGGAGAGTAGAGAATGCCTAGTGCTGTTGCCATCTATTGCTTAGAGATCACGGGTACTGCCAAGTATTCCACAATGCATGGGAATGCCCTGAACAAGAAAGAATTGCCTAGTCTAAAAATGGCAGTTGTATGGATTTTAAGAAATTCTAAGCGAGTAAGGGACCAGCTGCAATCAAGATGCATGATTCCTGTCTAGAGAATTGCAGGAGAGAGAGTCTACACCTGCGAGTCTAGGGAGCACTGAAATGAGCTAACCAGGACAGCGCTTGCCAAGTGAGAATGCTCCTGCTTCCTTTAACTCCTACGTCCTCCTGCTCCCACACAGGGAGTGCTCAGAGACTGTGATTAGGAAAATACGGAAGAAAGAGTGAATGTAGTAAATGAGGAAAACAAACAAATAGACAACAACAACAAAAAACTTCTTGCCTATCCACCCCACCCTGCTGCTTCTATTAAAAAAAGAAAGAGGCCGGGCGTGGTGGCTCATGCCTGCCTGTAATTCCAGCACTTTGGGAGGCCAAGGAGGGCAGATCACGAGGTCAGGAATTTGAGACCAGCCTGGCCAACATGTTGAAACCCTGTCTTTACTAAAAGTACAAAAATTAGCAGAGCATGGTGGCAGGTGCCTGTAATCCCAGCTACTCAGGAGGCTAAGTCAGGAGAATCTCATGAAACTGGAAGGTAGAGGTTGCAGTGAGCTGAGATTGTGCCATTGCACTCCAGCCTGGGCAACAGAGTAAAAAACTCCATCTCAAAAAAAAAAAAAAAAAATTATCCCTCTATGCTCCTCCACTTTCCAATCAGTATTTCACTTCCACTTATATGACTTGAAGATTGGTGAACAAATCACGATCTCACAATTTTTTGTTAGGACTTGTTTATGTGATCTAATATCACGTCAGAATGTGGGTATACTGGATGACTGGCCAGATTTTCTAGGCTTTTGAAGCCTCTGACCAAACACTGAGAAATCCTTGAAATTTTCTTCAAATGTGATGCTATATGTATGTAACAGTTACTTTAAATATTGTCCTGTATTCAACTGTGAGATCCATGAGACCTAAACTTGCTAAGGCCAAGACTGGTGTTTTACCATCACCTATTAGGATTAATCCTGGACCCCAGGTTGATAATGCTTGGGAAGCAGCAAGAGAGACAGTCATATTTATGATTGTGTCCTCTAATTGAAATATGTTGCTGGAAATTTTTATAAAGATTCCTCTTGTTCAACCAAGATAGTTATGTTCAAATTCCCAAATGGCTAATCCTCTTTCATTTTATTATGAAGTTCTACGTCAAGTCTGGGTCATTTAATTTAATCGCCTTGGGGTTATGGGAGGTTGGCTATGTCTTCCCTCTAGGAAGGCTGGAAACGTCATTTGCCCCCTGGATCTCCTGACAATTTTAATAATGAAAAGGCACTGGCAGAATGTGGGAGAAAGTCAGCACCCTTCTAAGGCATATATATTTGTCTCCCCAGTCAATCATCATACAAAAGGGCACAAAGAACCTGGGGTGCCAGTAGTGGAAGCCGGAGAGGAAGCCTGAGACTCTTACAGCGTTCTGGCCATGCTTTGACTGTCACCCATCAAACCCAAATGAATCTGTCTGAAATCGAAAGCAATGTCTGCTTTCTGGGTCTGGAATTCTTATGATGATGACCACTACAATATTGTCTCCAGTGGGCTCATTGCATCTGTTGTGACCTAGTGTGTTGAATAAAATAAGCCTTCAGTCTTTATTCAGTTCATTTAATGTCCAGTCTCATTACCCAGAACTGACATACAATCTTTTCTTTTTATTTACTTTTAACAACGGATACTGGTTGGACAGCAACTGACATGAACACATCCCCAAATTCTGTCGCACTGGAGCAGAAATGTTGCAAAATGTATTTGCTTCCAGAAAAGTTGACCTCTTTCATGTTTTTTGTAGGCGGTACAAGCCCTCAATGGCCAGCAAACTCTGAGTCCTGAGGAATTCACCAACCTGGTGTTCCATAAGATCGATATAAACAATGATGGTAATGGAGCTGCTCTCCTCTGGATCACTTTTCTTTCAAAGTAGGAGATGGTGGTAGTGGGGCACGTCATTTAGACAAAAGCAGAAACCATTCAAGAGAACACTAGCTATGACTTGGGCTTCATAACTGGACCAATCCAATGTTCTCAATATGATTCAGTTGAGTGGTAAATATTTATTGACCATATTTATTTCCAATGTCTGATGCTTGACGTGTTGGGATATATAAAGAAGAGTAAAGATTAGACAAGGAAATGAATCAGAGGAATATAGGATGAAGTACCTTCTGCTGTTTGCTCTGAGACACACTCTATTAATCAGTTCCTCTCCACTGGAGGTTTTCCATCAGCTTACAAATAAACTCAAGTTTTCTCTATTGTAGGAAACTTTCCTTCAATTATGCTATCTTCTTCTACTATCAGACTTTTTCTTCCTTTGGACTAAACATTTCTGGAGAAGAGTCCACTCTTTCCTCCATTTCTGCTGTTTCTACTGTTTCTATCTACATTTCTGCTTGTTCTGATTGTTTCTCCATCAGCTCTTTCTACTGTGTACTCTGGGTTCCCGTTTAGCTCAGAGGAGGTGCCTTTCTTCTTCAGTGGCAGGAGTGAAGAGAGAAGACACAGACAGCCCAAGAGAAATGAGTGCTTCTAATATAGCTTTGATACCAGCAAACAGGCAGGTGAGCATATTGACTTGAGATTGAGGCAGAAGATCTAGGAATGGTCCCTGAAAAACAGAAAACTTAACATTGTTAAAAATATAAGATAGTAGTAGAATGTTTTTAAAAAAAAGGGATAAGAGGCATTGGCATGTCAATCACGGTTGCCATCATTCCAAAACCCCTTCCAAACGCATCAACCTGCCCACCATGCATCATTTCTTCTAGCGGACACAAGAGGGCAGTAGAGACCCATGTTCTCATGTTGAGTGTGGCAGGTTGTACTAGCAAAATGTGGCAGCTCAGTGTGGCAGGATGGGGCGGTGAAGAGACTGGGAGGAAGCTCAAATGCAGCCCCTGCTGTGAAAAAGCCAAATGACTGGACAAGAGCATACTGCTCAAGAAAGCAATCTGAAGATGCATCAGTTGCATCAGTCTTCTTCACTGAAGGACCTCTGTCTAGATCTGCCTCTCCTGAATCTCAATCCAGTATGCTCACTTACTAGTATACCGAGATCAGATAATGAAACATGTGAAAGCTTGCAAGAAACAGAGCCAGTCTACCCAAAGTAGATAAGGAGGCTAAGTGTAGCTAAAACAGGACCAGAGAAATGGAGAGTGGAGGTTCTGATGAGGCCAATGAAGGCTTTATTTGGAATATTCTACTGAAAATGGTGGCCATTAAATTGGAGAAATGCTATAGATTTTGTTCCGTTTCACTTTGTTTTTAATTTTTGCCGTATGGCAGGATGGCAGAGGTTGTAGTAGAGTAAATAATCCATTTCAGCTTGGGGCTGAAAGCGCTGATGTAGAAGAATGAGTATTCTGGAAATAGGACATCACAAAGTTTTAAGACTTGGTTTCTACCATTACTTTCAAAAGGGTAGGTCAAGAATGTTTGGTAATTTCCACAAATACTGCTTCTAGTGCTAGGAGTGAGGGGAATGGGAAAGTGAGCTTCCTTGGAGAAGTACAAAGATTTTGGTATTCTTAGGAAAAAACTAGGTTTCTATTAGTTTGAGGACACAGATAATGTATTCCGGAAAACATGAATATGATTCAAAACTTTTTGTTTACTATCCAAGAAGATGCCCCAAGGGCATAGTATAAGGAATCAATAAAATGGCGACTATGATTGGAAAGGAACTTGAAATAGAAAGGGCTGGGCTAAAGGAGATGTGAATTCAGAAAAGAGAAATTGTGTCTGGGCAATAGCTGAGATTACCTGAAGTTAGAGACGGGCTCTTTGACCTACAGGAGCAAGCCAGTGACAGAAGAAAGGGGATGAATTATGATTTCTGGAATAGTTTATAAAACTAAATATATGAATTGTTTCCTGTTATAAAAACTTGTATTTTAAGTAAAAAATATAAACACACATCTACACCCATATCCATCCAGTAACTATGAATCACAATTTCTTAGCAAATGCTTATACAGAACTAAAACTGATAGCATTTGGTTTTATATAAAAATTATTGACAGCTGTTACATCATTTCATCAAGAGACAGCTGGGTCATTCCATACATCAAGAAAAAGATGCTAACCAATGTGCTGTAGAGACAGTCCGCTGTAACCAAAGACAAGGAAGAAAAAGTAATGAAGACATAAAACGTTGATATTTGCCAAGGTGCAAAAGGATTTGGCCAGTATTTGACAGAGAACGATAATATGAAGTGCTTCATTTACATATAGAGAGGGAGCTAGCACCACAAAGGAGAATGTCTATTCACATTTGCAAAATCTCAACTATGTATACCTCAAATATAATTTTTTTTTTTTTTTTTTTTTTGAGACGAGGTCTCACTCTATCGCCAAGGCTGGAGTGCAGTGGTGCGATCTCGGTTCACCACAACCTCTGCCTCCAAGGGTCAAGCGATTCTCCTGCCTCAGCCTCTGAGAAGTTGGGATTACAGGCACGCGCCACCATGCCCAGCTAGTTTTGTATTTTTAGTAGAGATGAAGTTTCCTTGTTGGTCAGGTTGGTCTCGAACTCCTGCCCTCAGGTAATTTGTCCACCTCAGCCTCCCAAAATGCTGGAATTACAGGCATGAGCCACCGCACCCAGCTACCTCAAACATAATTTTTTATTGTTCATTATCATTGTTATCGAAACATCAGTGTTGATAGAAGTAGAGGTGCTCAATTAGGTATACCAAATTGCTGTTGACTATATGCCAACATACATATTTTTTTCCCCAAAATAAAAAGTACATCATTGTGCCGATAATCTCATGAATCTTGAAACCAAAAGTAAAGATGATCACAGCACACAACTAAAAAGACTTTAGGTACCTATATGAAAATCCCAACTTGACTGTAAATTGTTTGCAAAAGAATGGTCAACATCACATCTGTTGTGACGGAAAAATACACAACAGTTGTGAAGCATTCTAAGCATAATTATTATAATAACAAATCAAAGTTAGAAGGCTAAGCAAAATAAAGGTACAGGATTCATGCTAGATTTGTAACAAGATGAAGAACTACGAGCTCCATGAAGGAAAGAACCATTTCCGTTTTGTGCACTTTGATATTTCCGATGCTGGCACACACTGGTGCACTATAAATAGCTGATATGAATGAGTGTCTGTTAAGAAGATGTCATATGAGAAATAGAGAAAACAGTAACCCAAGAAACAAGCACAACATGCGATTTTGTCTATAGGAAGAAAGGTATCCAGATTTTTTTTTTTTTTTGAAATTAAGAAATATATGCATATATGTTGCAAACTTCATAAAATACAAACCTGGATTGGTTAGTAGGAGCTAATTACCTACGGGAAGTCGGACCGGGTGCCAGAAAGAGGTTAAAGGGGGATTTTTTTTTCTTTTCATTACATCTTTCTGTATTGTTCATTTTTTTTTATCATGAGAACATATGATTTTTATGATTTATCAAATTTATTTTATATTATGAACAAAAGCATCAGGAAAGAGAGCTTGAAGAGACTCACAGAGGCAGAAAATGGAAGCTAAACATTCAATATTGTTGAAAAATGAAAACAGAGAGGACAACAAGGCAAGTCAGGAAAAATGATTAAGTGTTGAATTCTGTAGGCTTTACTACCAGAAGAATAGCAATCCGCATCCTACCATGCTCTATTGAGGCCTCCTTCTTGACATAATTTAAGGAGATTTATGGATGTTCACAACATCAAATGCGGAAAGTGCCTCAGCAAGTCTCACATAGACCCAAAGAAGGCACAGGGATAAGGGAGACTCAGTGCCTCATGATAACAAATGGTGAAAGTGAATAGTGGCCAAAGAGGAAATGAAGAGGGGCGGGGTTTTGTTTATGTTTTTGTTTTTTGAGATGGAGTCTCACACTGTTGCCCAGGCTGGAGTGCAGTGGCTCCATCTTGGTTTATCCAACCTCTGCCTCCTGGGTTCAAGTGATTCTCCTGCCTCAGCCTCCCAACTAACTGGGATTACAGATGCCTGCCACCGTGGCCAGCTAATTTTTGTGTTTTTAGTCGAGACGGGGTTTCACCATGTTGGTTAGGCTGGCCTCCATCTTCTGACCTCAGGTAATCCACCCACCTCAGCCTCCCAAATTGCAGGGATTATAGGCATGAGCCACATGTCCAGCTAAAAAGTGTGATTACTGAGCAGATATTTTGGGTAAAAAATAACAAGGACAGGACATAAAGAAATTTTATTGAGTAACTAACAAGAAAGACCAGTGCTGTAGACTGCAACATTGTGAAAAGCCACGAGGGTCACATTAAATCAAACTGGGAAACTGAGAATTACCAGGAGATAAGAAAGAATTGAGTTTCCATGTAGAGGAAACGAAACTACTGCATGCTACAATTCCCCTGTAAAATGCTGCTAAATGCTTCTAGTCCCACCTTGCTAATAAACAATACTGTGCCATTCAAAATCTTCACCAGCATCCTCCCTTAAAAACTTGGCTATTCTCATCTCCTGAATCTTCTCCACCCCATCTTTGCAAATTTTCCAGCCCCAGTCCAATGTTTGATGACGTTATAAAGCAAAGAAATTAGAATTTAACAAATTCCTTTACACAGGCTGATTTCTTTTAAACCAGGATGACTTCTTTAGAGCTGAAATGTAGGTATGCACAGTAAATTCTGCTTTCTTGTGGGGGTGGGGGTTGTGTGAAAGAGAGTATTTTGTTTTGTTATAAAAGATTATTTAAGATGTGAATGGGAAGAAATGCATCATTTAGGAATATCAACAGGTAACCAGATTGCAAAAACAGGACTAAGTAAAATATTCCTGGGTAGCTATTCTATTACTAATGAGACTCCTGAAATTGGTAGTGAGCGATGAAATAGTCCCAGTGATACTGTCCCCAGACCTACAGAATGCACCTACCAATACAGCAAACAGCCCTAAACAACATAGATTCCAATTATATATATTTATATTTCAACAATATAAAAATAAAATCGTGCACTTTCCAAATAATGTCCTACGAAAATTGAAAATGTGTCTTTATATATAAAACAAAGTAATCAAAACTCAGTAATGACTTTAGAGTCCTTCTGAATCCCATGATCTCCCATTCTGTCATCGCTCACAGGCTTTGCTTTTTGCTGGTAGATTCTTTGGTGGGAAGCTTCTGGACCTCCATAGGTGATTCTTTCTAGGAAAATCCAGAAACCGTTCTTTTAATTTGTTGGGGCCTAAATGCACAGTCAAATTAAAGCAGAATAGGAAGCAATGTTAAAGAACATCAGATAAAGGAAGGCAGTTAGCCAGTGTGTGCCTTCTGAGCACCTGCCATATGCATAGCACTGTAGTTGGCTGCAGTGGTGGTAGCTAGTGGTAGCAGAAATGGTCATTGTGGTTAGGGCTTAATAAATGTGATGAATGAATGAATGAATGTTGAGTGCTAGAAAGAAACAGTGAAGAAAATTTCAAAAGAAATAGTTTAGATACAGTAAATATTAAGTTTGATGACTTGGAACAGAGTTTTCTTTATGGCAAGTGGTTAGGTAACATGAAAAAAGTTAATGCGCAGAGTTCACAAGTGTTTTGAAGAAAGTGAATACTTCCATCTTTTTTCTCTTTTCCATGTCAGTAACCTGCATTGTTTTTCAACTGAGACCACTACTATATCCCAGTTCTTTCAGATGCTGCCTCTTCTATTGCCAGCGATTACATCAGAGAAGTTTTATAACCAAGCAGTCAGAATGGCCTCTAGCTCCTCCAGCTCCACTCCCACTTCTGTTTTGGTCATGCTGAGCCCCGACAAATTTGAAAAGTATCTGGGGCTGGGAATTTACCAACTGTGATTTTCTTTTGCAAAGGGTGGTTATTCTGTGATTATTTGAGGTTCCCTGCCCCATTGCCACTGACCCATGTGACTCTCCCCGGTCACACACGTACCACTTCTTATAATTTGCAATCTTCTATATTCCCTATGGTTTATTCTATGATTGTACCTTTCCTGTGATATACGTGGGGCCCTACTCCTGACTGCTATTAAACTGGGGTTTTGCACAGAACTTTCTTTGGTATAAACAAGAAATAAGGAACACAGATTAGGGTTTTCTCTTAAAAAATGCATTTTAGCATCTGGGTGGGGTGGCTCACGCCTGTAATCCCAGCACTTTGGGAGGCCAAGGCGGGTAGATCACGAGATCAGGAGTCCAAGGCCCGCCAGTCCAAGAGGGTGAAACCCTGTCTCTACTAAAAATACAAAAATTAGCTGGGCACGGTGGCATGTGCCTGTAATCCCAGCTACTCAGGAGTCTGAGGCAGGAGAATCACTTGAACCTTGTGGGGCAGAGGTTGCAGTAAGCCAAGATTGCACCACTTGCACTCCAGCCTGGGTGACAGAGTGAGACTTTGTCTCAAAAAAAAAAAATGCATTTTAGCATTTTGCACTGAAGCCAAAAGGGAGGTGTTTTTGAATATATGATGATTCATGCTGATTGATATTTGAATCACTATTATGGTATTTTAGATATTTGTCTTCTCCACGAAAAAGTATAGGTACAGCATAACACCTGACTTAAGTCCCTGCTGACTTCCTTTCCTGAGTGAACTTTCTCCGGTTCTTGAATGTACACGACCCATCTTTGGCTGATCTACCCATCTACAAACCCTACTGGGTACAGTTTCTTTGAGATCAGTAACTGCATCTGTACCCTTCAACTTCAACACACTCATACTCATAATCCCAACCCAAATGATTTATTTCAACAGAGAATTTCACCTCCCCCCCAAAATGTTTAAAAGTCATCTCATGGCATGAAGGTAGTAGAAAAACAAGGGAGCCAGGACACATGGATAGAAGGCAATAAATGCATAGCACTGGGCTGGCCAGCACAGTCCTAAGGCATAAGTCAAAGTGCTAAGATTAGGACTCAAAAATCGGAAAAAGAGAAGAGAACTATTGACCAGTAATGATATGTGGAATGAACACATATTTAAGCTTTCTCACAGCTTTAGACAGTCCCAAGAATTATTTCTTCAGAGAGAAGAATATTGAAAATAGCCTCATGAACAGTCATTTCGTCTTGATCTTAAAAATCTCCAAGAATATTGAAAACAGCCTCGTGAACAGTCATTTTGTCTTGATTTTAAAAATCTCCAATCTATCATGCTCCTAAGATTTGGTCATATCTTCAAGATTAGAAGTTCACAAACCAATGCTGTGCAGAGATATAATTGTATATGTGCTCTGATTTCATCCAGGGTATCACCTGATGTTCTCAACTAAACATAAAGATGGATTTATCGTCTTTATTTTCATTGGTAACTCCACCACTGAATTTTTTTTTTTTTTAATGAAGATCTTCAAAGACCTTAGAGTCTGGCTGAGGGGAAAGGATATCAAAAGAATATCAACAAACATACCAGTGAGTGTATTATTTGTGCCAGTGAGTAGTATAGACAACGCCTCTTAACTGTTTGTTTATTATTTTCCAGGAGAATTGACTTTAGAAGAATTTATCAATGGCATTGCAAAAGATCAGGATCTCCTGGATATTGTTTACAAGAGCTTCGACCTCTCCAATGTGCTGAGAGTAATCTATAACGGGAAGGAGCCAGACACGGAGGCAGACTCCTCCAAATCTGACAAGGCTGGTCTAGGGAAGGTGAAAATGAAGTAGCTTTGAGAATACCCTTCCCAGTTATCAATGAGCACATTTCAGTAGAGAAGAAATAGAATCTTCCCCATATACATGCTGTTGATTTCAGGTCTTTGTTATAATTCATATAGGCTTGAGAATATAGCATTTATTTTAATCCAATAGAGACTCCCATAAAGATCCTAAACAGATGCATGATTGCTTTTCTGTGCTCTCTCTGCAGATTAAAATATAACGATTAAATTGAAGGATTGTCTCCATACCTATCCATTCAAAATAGAACTCTCATATGTGTTTCCTTGTGCACTTAATGTACACCTTGAAATAGAACTGGATTATCTGGAAAGTATCTCTGCAGTTTGGCATTCTTAGATTAAACATGTCTGTGTTAAATGTGTTTGCTGCCTCTTGGCTCTTGTTGCATCTGTATATTATAAATGACCGAGTTCTGGTTTATTTGAGAAACTTTTTTCTGCACCTGTTTCTCATTCATGACTGCTGTCTTGCACTAGTATTGATGCTCTGCTTCAGAAGAAAAATCTTAAGCTATGCAGTAAAAGGAGAAAACTTCAGGCTGGGCAGTGAGAATGTTTTTGTATGATTTGTTATAAATCTGCATCCAGTTGTGCATGAAAATGCGATGTATCATCTGTAATTATTATGCCAGTTGGAGGTGTGATCAGAACAGCAGACAGCCAGGCTGTGCAGCAACAAGCACTTGACATTTGAAACGGTCCTGACATTATAGCTCTGACATTTCATTTTTTATATCCTTTCCAAAAAATGAAATGATGAATGGGATTTCTTGATGGGTTAGAACTTTTTAAGTTTTGAGTTCTATATCACAGGCCCATTAGTATGTCTGTCAATGACTGGCTTTCTTGTAGAAATACAGTGGAGTTTTCTAAGACCAGATGTGAACCATCTTTATGTCAAAAGCTTCATAATTAGGCTTTCATATTCAAGTCTGGGTTAAAAACACACAACTGGAACACTACAGAGTTGGATTGTCCGTTTCTCCCTTACAGCTGTCCGAGCAGATCCATGGAGAAATGGAGGCATGGAGGAAATAACTGGCAGTAGAAATGAAGTAGAAATGGAGGTGAGAAAAGGTAATAGGTGAACATTTAGATGAAGATATAGATGGAGGTAGAAATGTCCTGCGAATTTTTTTCCAAAAGATTTCGAGGAGATTCACAAAGATGTATGCAATACAAGATAAAATGTTAAAATTATCACAGATAATATAAAGAAAATTATTGTAGCCATGGTGACATGAAGTTTACTCATTTGCGAAAGGTAGGGTACTCTTTGGACTCTGAGCCTCCTAGAAGTGAAAAAGGAAACATCATGAGAAGAGCCAGAATATCAGCAAAGTAAGCAATCCCACAAAGTTGTGTTGCCAGATGACGTAACACCTTAAACGGCCCAGTGTTCCATGTATTGTTAAGATTTGCAAATGCAAGGTATTAGGATAATGCTAAGCAGAACTCATTTTTATTGTGGCTGAATCTTTCTCGGGGTATCTGAACCTATTTAGGGAAAAGGCAGCAGTTTCAAGGCAGTGACTGACTGCCCAAGTCCACCCTTCTTGACGTCTGCTTACAGAATTCCCACACAGTGCTTTCCTCCCTGGCCTGGCTAGTTTCACTTCGGCGGCACCATTCTCACTCCAGGCATTGTATCGTATCCACGGATCCTTTCAACTCAGTGGACTCTGTAGCTTCATCCTCCTCTCCACCCATCTTTCGTGGGCACTCGGGTCCTCTGTTCCTCTGCCTCAGGACTCAACCACCTTCGCACGCCCCATTCAGAGGAAAGAGGAGGAGATGACGGGAGAGTACAAGGAGGCAGCTGGAAACCGGCAGGAGCAGCAGGCAGCAAGCTGGACTACAGGAGAAGGGCTCTGGGGGTCAGGCAAGCCTGGGTCTGAAGCAAGTTCTAGTAGCGTGTTCTAATAGCATGTGCTTTGTGACTCTGAGGAAATGACGTAACTTCTTTGAGACTCAGCTCCCAGAATTAAATGGGGCTAACAGCAACATCACCGGGCTATTAGGATTAAATAAGTCCACTTGGCAAAATCCGGAGTAAGTTCTCGGCATGTAGAAAAAGAAAAGGGTGTGTTCCCCACCTTCAATAGGATTGACCCTTCAATCAGTCGAGATCCAGTCAAGGAAACACAGGGAGACCACACTTGTATGAACAGAGAGAATGTAATATAAGGAATTGATCTAAAAGGCATTGGAGGGCTGGAAATGCAAAGAGAAGACACTGAAATAACACAGAACTAGTAATGGCAGGAAGCAGCTACCATCCTAGGCTAGGGAAGCAGAGGGAAGAGGTTGGGGTTATTAGAACACAGAAGCTTGGAAGAGGAGAGCTGGGTCCCAGTTTTCCATGGAAGGAACACAGGGTGCCTCAGAGGAATGTAGGAAAAGCATTGCAATCAACGGTCACTGCCACGACAGGGCTGTTGCTGAGCCAGGGCTGACAGGAACAGGACGGAGCAAGTCCTTCCACCTCCTCCTGCCTGGTATTTTCCCTATAGCACCAGCTATGGGCTGAGTCTACTGGGGAAACAGCCGGCCAAGGAGGATTGTGGGCAGGGCTGCGGCCTAGCATCACAGAGCCTATTACAGAGGGATGGGCTTGGAGCTGAGAGTTCATGACTTAATTACCAGCACAGGTGGAATGCGTAGGTGGAGCCAAGGCGACACCGTCCAGACATCCTCATCATCATAGGTAGCATATTAAGAGCATCCAAGCCTGGCTTTAGCCCGGGCCCCGCCTCCCACTGTCTGTTTTGAGCCCTGCAGTTCCCCTCTGGCTTCCCCAGGCTCTAGTCACTCAGCTGCCTCATGCCTTGATTCTCTCTGTCAGCACAGAATTCCTTGACATCATGACTGGCTTGTGTAGTTTGCCCAGATCTGGTTTCAGTTTTTCCCTAGATGCTGCCTCTTAGATTTCTAAGTTCTGTTGTGCGCGCGGTACCCAAAGCTCACTCCAGGTCTTCCGCCTCCCAAACTGACCCCCAGGGTTCAGAGCAGAGAAGGGAAAGGGGTACTCACTTCCCTCTCCAAAGAATAGCTGTGTCCTATCTGCGTGTCTTACAGCACACCCTGGTCGGCTTCTTAGGAAAACTTGTTGAGGCCAGCCATGGTAGTGAACATCTGTAATCCCAGCACTTTGGGAGGTTGAGGCAGGAGAATCGCTTGAGCCCGTAAGTTCAAGAACAACCTGGAAAACATAGCAAAACCCCATCTCTGCAAAAAATGCAAAAATTAGCCAGGTGTGGTGGTGTGCACCTGTGGTCCCAGCTACTTGGGAGACTGAGATGGGAGGATCTGCTGAGCTTGGGAGGTTGAAGCTGCAGTGAGCTGTGGTAATGCCGCTGCACTCCAGCCTGCGCGACAGAGTAAGACCCTGTCTCAAAAAGGGAACAAACCCAAAACACGCTGGCTGGTGGATTGGGAGAATGTGAAGACACTAACTGTTCATCATGAGAAAACAAGCCATAAAACAAATTTATCTGTGTTACAGTTTTTTTCTGAGGGTGGTCCAAAGAAGGAGATAAGTCAGAATTCAGGAGCAAAATAGGTTTTAGGTTAGTTTCATGGTTAGGTGAGGTGGAGGGACAAAGAGAGGGAGAGACCGTGGGAAAAGCCATATTCTTCCCTCAAATCTCCTTAAGGTCATCTCTACCAAAGTCCTGCTCCTTCTCCATCATTTTCTCTGCAATTTAACAACATGATACTGAGCTCAAAGGAATAGTCCTAATCTACATATCAAGTCATGGTATTTTAATAAATCATATATTTTAAAATAAATGTTTTTCTCTTTCAGATGATAAGCCTTAAACAGAGTTTACTGTCCAGTGACTTAAAAAAAAAAACAACTTTTTTTTTCAGTTTTATTGTATGTAATTGGAATACCATCAGTTTCCTCCTTGTGACTATACAGTAACATTTCCAGAAAGGGATTTCATGATATGTGAGCCCAGTGTCTGAAGAACCTCAAGAACCTACTCCCATTGCCCAAAGAGCAGTGGCTAAACCAGAACACATCACTGTTTAAGCAGAACCTAGATCTTCCAACTACTTTTCTCTTTTTTTAACTACAATTTTTGATGGTTTAACGTAAAGAGATATTATTTTATTCTATTTTACTTTTTTCATTCAAGAAATATTTACTGAGTGCTTTCCAGGTGCACAGCCCTATACTAGCCTGGGAATAAAGCAGCAAATCAGACATATATTGTCCTTGCCCGCATAGAGGGTAAGACACATCAATGAGTTACATGACTGAATAATTCATTGTAATCATAGTTAAGTGCTAAATGCTGACACACAAGAGGCTGTGAGGCCATATAACTGGGATCTAACCTGTATTAACAGTCAAGGAGAGCTTCCTTGGGAAATTTTTTTACTATTTTTTTAAGAGACATTATTTTTAAAAGAAAGATGAAGAGAAAGATACTAAAGCTTGTAATAATTTTCGTCTTATAAAAATGACAGAAAAAATTTTAAATATTGGGCTAACAGTATGTTACTCAAGTCTTTCTATACAACTGAAGATGCACCAGGAAGCAGATGCCCTGATTCTTTGGCCCAAAATATGGAGAAATAAAGAGAAAAGGAAACAGATGAGTGGCAGCTGGTCCAGGAGGACAGCGCTGATCTGATTTCCCTCCCTTCCCCGTGCTGCAGCAGCCAATCAGCGGCTGCTCCTTCAATGAAGCCTGGGTTCTCCTGGCATGAACAGAGAACATTTTAGCTAAAGAAGTTTTTTTTTTTTTCCTTACTCTGTTGCCAGGCTGGAGTGCAATGGTGTGCAACCTCAGCTCACGCCCTGCTAATTTTTGTATTTTTAGTGGAGACGGGGTTTCACCGTGTTGGCCAAGATGGTCTCGATCTGTTGACCTGATGATCCGCTTGCCTTGGCCTCCCTAAGTCCTGGGATTACATGTGTGAGCCACCGCGCCCAACCAGAAGTGTTTGTTTAAAGCAGAAGAGTGGATCGGAAATGGCTTAGGTGTAGCAAATGTTTCCTTCATTTTTCTTTCCAAAATCTGTTGGTATAACAGTTACTGGGGAAATAAATGAGAAGATGTGGTTTGTTTAACACTGAATGCATGACTGAGAGGCAGATGAAGAGTTCAGTGCATTAAAGAAACAGTGTGAGTGCCGGAGAGAGGTAATGCTTCCCCCTCCCCCAACTATATTAGAATAACCTTTAAAAATGAAAATGAAATACAGAAAAGTCTGACATTTAAAACCAAGCTATGGTCCTGTGCTTGCTGAAAAAATCTAAATCATTAAAATTGGGTGGACAGGGAGTAGCTTTTTCAATAGTACGAATTTGTTTCTGCGGACAGCTGCAGGTAGGCAAAATTGAATGCTGAAATTAAACCTTGAGAATACCAAGTTTTCTCAGCAGAATTGCATGCAACATTGAGAAGTGTTTAGAGAGGCAGAATGGCTTGGTGAACAGTGCGCTGGAGTGAGCATTAGATCTGGATTCTAGTGACCTTTGACTAGTCACTTTACCCCTGAGTCTTGGTCCCCTCACTTCTGAAGTAAGAGAAACTCACTGAATTTCCTTCCACCTCTAATATTGTGTCATTCCTTGAGACTCCCACAATGCAGGAAATGATGCCTTAGTACCTCAAAAGGATTAATCGTTTAGAAACAAAATTGAAGAAAATTATTTTACATTTGATGCAAATTGCAAGCCCAGATTTCTTTGGACTCCTTCGGCCACTGAGTCTCCGGTTGCTATCTATGGACTGTATTTCACAGGTGATCACTTTTGTCCCTACACCTAATTCTGAGCGCTCTTCATCAAGCATGGAATGGCAAGACAGTGACGGGCTGTCTACATTGAAGTCACCTGGAAATCTTTCAATATGAGAAGAAACGTGTATCTCGATAGTCATGGTGATTGTAATGCCTGATCAGGTGTGGAAACCATAACTCCTCACATCCCTTTGAGAGTCCCATCCCCATGGTTGCCATGGAGATGGCCAGAGTCCATCTACACTCTATCTCCTAGGATTGACTTTAAAGTACCTTGGGGCCATGGAGTCCTGCAGATTTCCCTTGTGAGATACAGGAAAAAGGTCACAGATTTCCATGCATGCAGATTAATTTAAATCTTATCTCCATCACTCACTAACTCATCACCCTGCGTAAGTCATTTTACCTTGATAAACCAGAGTTTCCATACCCATGAAATGAGATTTCAGATATTTGGTTGGGTTATTGTGCACATGGCATGAGCTAACACACGTGATCTTCTTGCATGGTGCCCGGCCTTCATCATGAATCAGTGCATTCTGTCACCTCCAACTTTTAGAATCTTTAAGGCCTTAGGTACATGAAGCTAAAGTTGCTTCTTAGGGAATGTTTCCCAGTGTGACCTAGAGGAGGGCTGTGTACTTGTCCAAGACACTTTACTCTCTTGGTTCTTGAGTCACATTTAATTGGCCATTCCAATGAGGTCTAAGAATATCACCATCTAGAAACAATTATCTTTGCATGGGCAAAATCTGTCAAATACCAACAGGCCCTTTCAGCTGGCGCTCAAACTATACCCTCATTGGTATAAAGATTATGCCAATCTTTAGGATTTTCCCAGTGCTGTTAAAATGACCCGGAGACCTCACCTGTTTTCATGCCAAGGTCTTTCAAGTAGATGGCATGGCTGGCCTCTATTCCACCTGTGAATATTACTCCAGTATAGATGTTTATTTCTTCCAGCCATAAACTTCACATTTCTGTAATAACTTACACTCTTAAGGAGCATTTTAAGAAATGTAACATCAAAGGCCGGGTGCGGTGGCTCACGCCTGTAATCCCAGCACTTTGGGAGGCTGAGGCGGGTGGATCACGAGGTCAAGAGATCGAGACCATCCTGGTCA